>NC_000078.6:28540000-28592500 GCF_000001635.26 Mus musculus
CACAGTCTCAAGTTCGCCGGGACAACATGATCAGCCTTTTCTGTAGTGGAAGGACGCTGCATTTAGATGGTTATTTGGGTCCATCTAGTGGAACTCCCAGCACTCCAATCAGGAGGTGAAACACATCTTCTGCAAGAGCCCCTGACGGACTGGGCCATGACCCCAAGCTGTAGCTACAGAAATGTGTATCTTCATCAACCAGGACTCACAAGCCAGTTACATTTCCTAAAGGTGTGACATGATCTCCAAAGATTGTGTCTGTGAAATTTAGAACCACCAGGACTTTTATTATTTTAGAGAAGCCTGGATAGTTTTTCAAGCACTTTTAAATTGCACTGTGTGTGTGTGTGTGTGTGTGTGTGTGTGTGTGTGTGTGTGTGTGTGTGTGTGTGTGCGCGCGCGCGCACGCGCGTATGCACACAAATATGTGTGCACTTGTACCTGTGCATACATGTGTCTGCTTGCACACGCCACAGATTTTGTGTGCAGATCAGAAAGCAGCATGCAGAAGTCAATTCTCTCCTTCCACCACGGGAGTCCAGAGGATAGAACTGGGGTTATCAGGTTCAGTAGCAAGCACCTTCACTCACTGAAGCAATGCCCCAAAACTTTTTTAAAAATTTATTTTGCATTTGCTCATGTGTGTATGAATGTGTGAGTATAGAACCCATGTGGAAATCAGGGAACAACCTCTCAGAAGTCAATTCTTTCTTGGCACCTTTTGAGTACTCAGGAGTTGAACTCAGGTTGTCAGACCTGGGGCCAAGTGTCTCTATCCACTGAACCATCTTGCCAGGCTCCTGGTTTTTACGGTTTTTTTAAAGATTTATTTATTCATTTATTATATGTAAGTTCACTGTAGTTGTCTTCAGATACTCCCGAAGAGGGTGTCAGATCCCATTACAGGTGGTTGTGAGCCACCATGTGGTTGCTGGCATTTGAACTCAGAACCTTTGGAAGAGCAGTCAGTGCTCTTAACCACTGAGCCATCTCTCCAGCCCCGATTTTTATGTTTCAAACAGTGTATTTACCCCTTCTATGCACATCACTGCTCCCAGAAAGGCTCCCAGTGCTGAGCTTCTGGTTCTCTGGGGGTTTGTGCCTTTCAAGGGGTACTATGGGAACCCCTGGCCTGTGCTTCTAAATGATCGTTTCTAGAAACTGAAGGTGAGGGACTTCCAAGGCACAGTCCTTGAGACCTTGAAGCTAGGAGGGAGAAGCAAAGCTCTGTGTCTCTTTTTTTTCACCTCAGGGAAGCTACTGCAGATGACGGCACCCTGACTGCACAGCATCCTCAGAGAAGGATACTTGAGAGCTGACCACAGAGAAGGTGGTGTGTGGTCAGACAGAAAAGGAGAGGATGCGGAAGAGGATGTGAGGAGGGGGCCGAGAACAGGTAGCCCAGCTGGAGAGCACTGCCTCTAAGGAGCCAGGACATGCTCTGGTTCTGCAGTCACGACACTGAACTCACTTTATGTATCGGGATGTCCTGCTCTGTATTTGCCATCTAGAAGGCACTTTGATATCACAATGGACCACCGGCTTGATCTGCAAAACAAACCACAGGGCTCAGAGGTCAGGTCAGATGCACAAACACTAGTCAGTACCGACCATAAGGACAACCCCCAAACCACCAAGATTATAGACCATCAAGGATGGGTTCCCAGGGTCTCAAGGTGGGTGTGTACCAGGGGTCCAACATCATTATTCCATTAAGTACCAGTAGGTGCCATGTGGGAGTGATGTAGGCTGAAGGTCATGTACTCCAAATGCTGGGGAGCTGGAGGGAGACACAAAGAGTGTCAGGGGTGAAGGTTACAAAGTTGAAGAGGGTACGTGGCTCCTATTAGGGGCAGACCCAGTGATGCACCCAATAAATGCATACTGGTAGCCATGGTGTCCCCATGGTCTGCTGGACAAATAACAGGATGGGACGTGGAGGAGATGGCTTCCATTTTCAGACCACTGAGTGGAGTATGGCCACCAGGTGGGACATCCACCAAGTCTACAGTGCTCTTTCCTAAGAATAAATATACAGAGGCAAGTGTAAGACCTTCTCAAGACTTCACCACAAGATGTTCAAGTAGGAAGCAATTTGGGGGACCCTGTCACAGGAGAACAAAAGTTCTCTTCTTTCAGCCTGTTGGCCAGGAATGCACAGAGAAGCAAAAGGACAGGATGTGAAGAATCAAGGCTACCCCTGTGCTGGGCAGCAGACTAACCCAGCACCCTAGGCTGGCAGAGACCCTGTGGACCACTCCATGCTACCAAGAGTTGCCAACACCACTGGTCTCTGTTCCTCAGTCCACCATGTGAACAGCATAGAGACCTTCCTTACATCTCACCCCTTGTCCCTGTATCCACCCTCTAGGGTCACACCTTCTGCTTCTCTTCCCACCTCACAACTGTTCTGTCGCCTTCCACTTCCTTCACTTGGTAATAGGGTCAATCCCGCCTGAGTTCCACTTCCCTGTCACCACCACCACTGGCCAGCATCCAGCATGGTAGGTCCCACCTGGGGTGTAAGGCCTCTAACATTGCACCTCCCTGACACATCTCATACTCCGTCAGTTGGTAACCCTATCTCCTGTCCACATAGACTGCAGGCTTGGCAAGGTATGAGGGCCTGTGGCTCAGCATAATCCGGGCTCTCCTCTCCCTCATACTAACTACCCTCCAAAGTTCAAAGTTATCTCTAGAGTGACACTGAAGAACCATCCCTCATGAACACCTCATGAAGCCTGGTGGGCTTTCCTGTCTCACACTATATACTGTATGGGGTGCTGTCTCTGTAGGGCTGTCCTGTGTACCTCAGACCTCACACAATACCAGATGGTCTCTTTCTGCTCCTTAATCTGCTAAGCCCCCCTACTTCCCAGGCTGCTAAGCCCCCACTTTCCAATCCACATCTACCTAGAGGCACTGAAGAACTTTGGTCTGGCAAGCACCTCCCTCCCACACTTTCTATCTGGGTCTTGAGACCAGGCTGGAGGTCTTGCTTCTACTGAGACCTTTGCTCTACCGGTTCCCAAGTCCTGCTTTACTCTGCCTGTCCAGCAGGCCTGCCCCATTCTCACATCTCTCCCTCCCAAACTGTCCCCACCTCTGCACTAGATAGCACATAGTCTGTTAATTTGGGGAGCTTGTCTGAACATCTAAATAAGAATAAAAAGTTGCCAATAAATTTACTTTAAAGACAGTGATAGACAGACTGGGAAATAAGGGACAGCCCATCACGCAACACAGAGGCAAGAATTACTGACCCTGACCCTGAACACCAGGAACCACATTTAGAAGAAGGGAGGGAGTATGGCGTGTCAGGCCTGGAAGAGCACACAGGTTTTGACATTTACTGTACCCATTGACTACCAGTGGCCAGAACAGAGACATGACCAGGAGACAGAAGTGAGACACATTTCACAGACTCGCAGGTAGGAAGTCACAGGCTGAGAGCTGTGTGACCCAGGTTAGATCTCAGCTCCAGAGCTGAGTAACCTCTCTGAATAGCAGTTCGCTAATTCTTACAGTGGAGATAACAGACCTCACAGAATTCTTATAATTAAATGAGTGTTTTATAAAAGGCATTATGTGGTACCTATCATACTGTAATAAGTACTTCAGATTAATATAAGAGTCCCTAACATGCACAGGGGAGGAGAGGTGAGAAGACATATCTCAGTCTTATTTTGGATCTAGGAGAATTACTGACCAGCCCCACACATGTCCAATCTAGACCTCATCATAGATGACAACAGCAAGATCCATTTGTACAACATTGAAGGTGAGGGGCACTTGACCTTTTCCCATGCCTGACTCCTCTCAGCTAAACCACCAGCACCTTTGTCAGCCCTCAGAGCCAGATCTGGTTCCTTGTCCCTCAACCATTCCTAGCCACTCTGTCCACACCTAGCTCTCACTAACTCATCTCTTGCTGCCCCAGCCTCGTGTGTGTGTGTGTGTGTGTGTGTGTGTGTGTGTGTGTGTGTGTGTGTGTGTGTGTGTGTGTATTTGTTCTGCTCAAGTTTGCAGGTATATATTACATACATGTGGAAGCATGTAGTTAATCTCAAGTGACATTCCTCAGGACCACCCCCAGTGACTGGATTATTAAAGTAGGGTCTCTGGTGGGACCCGGAGCCCATCAACTAATGAGTCATAGACTACCTAGCCAGCATGCCTCAGGGATCCTCCTGTCTCTGTAAAGGGGGCAGAAAGAGTGAAAAAGCCAAAAGTCAAATAACATTGCTGCAAAATAATATCTTCCAGATAAATACATTTCATTTATAAATCCACAGTAGCTGTGGTTGCCAGCATATGACCTGCACAAGATCAGGCCACCATAGAGGAGGGAGGGACTTAAGAGGCCCCACCCCAAGCTGGGGAGTTATGGCCAGTTTCTGACTGCTGGGAAAGGCAAGGTGGCATATAACCTGTTGCCCATATTCCAGTGGGAGGCGTTCCATTCCCATGTGGGCAGCACTAATTAGTTTACAACTGTGCACTACCAGACCCAGATTTTATTGTTTTGTTGTTTTTCTTCTTTTTTAACTTTTTATTGATTCTTTGTGAGTTTCACATCATAAACCCCAGTTCTGCTCATCTCCCCATCCCCTTTCATCTTGTGGCCCCCTAAATAAAAAAACACACAAACAGAAAGCATAGAAGACATCCCATCATGAAAGCTGTAGTATGTTACAGTATGTCCCACGGTACATCCCCCTGTCCACACATCTTCACTTCCAAATGTTCATTGCAATGCATCATTGGCCTGTTTCAATATCTCTGGCTTTTATGACACTATAAATACTGGGACCTCATCTAGACTGGTTGAACCCTCATCAACCAGTCATCCTGTTGTTGCTCTGTGTCATAGAGACACTGCAGCTTTGGATGAGCAGGACTGACCCTTTCACACATCCCAACTGCTTGCAGATGATGTAGGTTTTGAGGTGGACCATCTCAGAGCCTGGGTAGTAGTTGAGCTGCTCAGCCCACTGGCTCTCCCTTTTGGGCACCACAGGGTGAGCTTTCTAGCACTGCTCTTGCTAGACCACCAAAGCCACCATCAGCAGGAGGCAGGATTAGCCAGGCCTGCTGCTCTCATGCCTTCAAGGCCAGCTCATCCACACCCATGCCTCCAGAGCCAGCTGCACTGCACTACCCAGTCAAAGTATGGGGGCTTACTCCCCCAAGGGCTTCAAGTGCTGTGAGTGCTGCAGCCAATGAAGGCCAGGGCCAGCTCTCCCAACTGCCACAGGCGGTGAGGGGCAAGTGCGAGGAGGCATCGTCCCTGAACCCACACCACCTCAACAGAGATGAGTGGCAAGGCTGGCTCTCTAGCAATCAAGGCTGTCCAGAACAAGGTTTAGGGCTCGCTCTCATAAATGCTGTAGCTGGCAGAGGGGTAGGGCTAATTTTCCTGAGCTCACAACCCTGTGGACAGCTTTGCCAACTGTCAAACACACTTCGTAGCTGAGGACAGCTTAGAGCCCAGATCCTCCAGCTTCCACCTTCAGAATACTGGGATTACAGTGCCAAGCCACTACTGGTAGCTCTAATTCCTTCATTCTAAGCAAGGTTTCTACCAAGCGAACTTTATCAGTTGGCCCTCTTGTTTCATTTGTAAAGAAGGAAGGTCATCTATAGGCACCGGGCACACTCTGGTGCACATACATACATCCAAGCAAAGCATTCGTATACATAAAATAAATAAATCTTTTTTTTAAGTATACTGGTCACCCTGGGTCACTCCAAGATCACTTTGTATATTAAATATGCAGTTCTGTGCAATCAAACTGAGTCTTTCTTTCCCAGAAGACTACACAGAGAAGTCTCACAAGGTCAGCCACTCTGAAGCATGAGGTCTGGAAACTGAGACAAGTCAAAACTCACTTGTAGCACGGCATCTCCTGTGGGGAAAGGCAGCTCTTGGAAAACATCAGTTTTTTTTTTCAGCCCAGTCCCTGACTCTGCATGGCACTGTGGCTCCTGGCATGCACATAGGCAAGTGTGGCTGAGGTTCATGTGGGGTCAGTCTATGTGAGCTTCAGTGTTCATCTCTTAGGGCGCGTTGCAATTCTTTTACATTAAAAATGGCAAGGCATGGGACTGCAGAGGTGGCTCAGTCAGTAAAGCACTTACCATGCAAGTGTGAGAATCTAAGTTCGAACCCCTGGAACCCACAGAAAAGCTAGATGCAGTAGCATGCACATCGGTAACCTCAGTGCTCCTGGGAGCACATGGGAAGCAGAGACGAGACCTAAAGCCAGCCAGCCAGGCTCATTCAGAAGCTAAGAGACCATACTTGAAACAAGGTAGAAAGAGAGATCACCGGAGGTCGTCAGATAACCTCTACATAAGTGCCGTCACTCCTGCCATGGCATGTACATGGCCCCACTAACACACACAAATATACATGCACATAGACAATTTTTTAATGGTGAATTATATGACTGCGCCTATTTAATGTGCTTTGTACAGTCCTCTCAGGGAGGCTAGGAAGGAAGCAGGAGTATACTGCTCATCCTAGCTGTACCCACAGAGGCATCTTCACCACCAAGTACCTGAAGCCTCTCTTTTCACCAACAGTAGGAACGTGCATGCTGGAAGTCTCCCTCCCCCTCTCCCCCTCTCCCCCTCTCCCCCTCTCCCCCTCTCCTTCACACACACACACACACACACACACACACACACACACACTACCAACAATCTTCTTGGAGGAATTTCACCCTTCTGATCCTCTTCAATTATGCCCTTTTAAAGTGGTGGAGGGGGTAGCAGATAAGACCCAGCCATTCCTGGGTTGGTGATAATCCTCTCCCTTGTGAGAAGAATAAGTGTGTGGGGGGGGGATGGAAACTGACAACCTCCAGGAGAACAGCAAGGCTAGAGGGAATTGGAGGGATTCAACCTAGGTCTGAGCAGAGGGGTGTTCACCATGGCTACCCTGCCCTTTCCCTATAAGGTTCAATCAAATGCTTGATTAACAACAGTGCAGATCATAGTAGCCTCTGTGCCAGCCTGAGGGAAGGAAGTCAGGTCTTCAAATTAGAACAGACATAATGAAACAGGAAAGAGGAAATGGGAAAACCAGTAAAGCCAAATGACAGTTCATGAAAAGCTTCGAGTTGATTAAAAAAAAAAAAAAAAAAAACCTGTTCCCAAAGTGGCCTGATTCAGCTTGTCTTATTAGTTAGTCTCAAATACTTACTTCCTTCAACTTTCTCATCTTTGAAGGTTTTCTGGGAACTATATGAATATAGCTGCAAAAAAAAAGAAAGAAATCATAGTTAGAATGACAATGTTCACGCTGAACCATGTACCCTCCACCCCATGAAGCCAATGTCAGCAATGAAACAGACAAACCCACAGATCAGAAATGAATCCACATTCGCATCATGATGGGGGACACCTCGAGGTGTGTTAATTGGCCTCGCCTTGTGGAACTCTCTCCAGTGACATGACTCTTCCCTCATACGAATGTACTCATCAGAGTAACTTAGAAATAATGATCTAAGGATGGAGAGGTGGCTTGGTGGTTAAGGGCATTGACTGTCCTTCCAGAGGAGCAAGGTTCAGTTCTCAGCACCCACATGGTAGCTCACAACCATCTGTAACTCCAGTTCCATGGGATCCAAGAGCCCTATTCTGCTCTTCACAGGCACATGGCATGCACATGGTATGCAGATAAAATGCAGGCAAAGCATGCATAAACAGTTTTTAAAAGAGTAAATAAATTCTTTTTTAATATCTTAAAGAAAAGTAATTACCTAATCCATCAGCCTTCTGATTTTCGGAAGGGAGTAATGGTTAGCTGGTTGGGTGGGTGGTTAGCTGGTTGGTTGGTTTGGTTTTAGGTTATTTTGAAACAGTCTGACTCTGTAATTCAAGCTGTGCTAGAACTTGTCACTTTCATGCCACTGGCTCCCAAGGACTGGGATGGCCAGCACGCAAGCACAGCAGTCATCTCTACTCATCGAGGAGCAAACTCAGAGCAGGTGACAAGACTGTGCTGCCGACTGGGCATCCTCACATCCACCCTCCCTGAGGTGCAGCCCTGAAGCTGGAAACCTGTCCTAACAAGTGATGTTTAAGGAAACCATTTCAAACAGGTCACTAAAGGAGCGGGATCCTGGGCTCCTTAATGTTCCCACCTGTCTTAGTTAGGGTCACCATGGCTGTGACGAAACACCATGAGGAAAATGAAGTTGAGGGAGAAAGGATTTGCTTCACTCACGTTTCCATACAACACTCATCATCAAAAGCAGAGATGGCAGGAGCTCAAGCAGGACCAGAACTTGGAGGCAGGGGCTGCTACAGAGGCCACAGAAGGGCGCTGCTTACTGGCTTGCTCAGTCTTCTTTCTTATAGAACCCAGGACCAACAGTCCAGGGCTGGTACCACCCACAATGGGCTGGGCCCTCCGCCCTTGGTCACTAAGAAAAGGCCCTACAGGTTTGCCTGCAGCCTGATTTCACAGAAGAGGTATTTTTCTCAGTTGAGGCTCCCTCCTCTCTGATGACTCTAGTTTGTGCCAAGTTGACATAAAACTAGCACAGCTGATCCCTTGTCAACTTGACATACAAACACATGCCTTTTCAATTAGAACTTCCTTTGAATTTATCCCTAAGTTAATACTAATATCACAATATAAGACATAAAGAACTTCAAAAGTCCCACAGTCTTTACTTCAATAACATTAAAAAGTTCAGTCTCTTTAAAATATTCAATGTATTTAAAAAAAACAAAAAAACAAAATGTGTCTTAAAAATTCAAAGTCTCTCAAACTGTGGGCTCCTATAAAAATCAAAATTAAGTTCAATACTTTCTTACATCAAGAGGGAAGAACTGGGGCATAGTTACAATCAGATCAAAGCAAAACCAAACTTCCACAGTATAAATTGGTCATTCAATGACCAGTGTCTGGGATTTACTCCTGAGCTTCTTACTCCTCCAAAGGGCCTGGGTCACATCTCGGGCTCTGTCCTCTGTAACACCCACAGCCTGTCTTTTAGGCTCCAGCAGGCTCCAGTCCACCGCAGCTACTGCTATTCTTGGCAATCACCTGCTGATCGTAGCATTTCCAGAACTGCTGGGATCTGAGCAGCATCAATCAACCCAATGAAGCCAAGATTTTATTTCAGTGCTTCTAGTCTAACCACAACCAGATTCTCAACTCAAAATAGCAAGCAGCCCTGGTAGAGTCTTTAAGTGACTCTCAAACATCCCTCTGGAACTTCACAGGGCAGGTCTCCATCGTCTGTACTGCTCTCCACATTATCTTCCAAGCTCCCACAGAACAGTTCAGTAAGCTTTGCACACTCAATGCCTTTCCTGCCCCAAGCCCCCAAATCCTCCCACAATCCTCCCAAAGACACATGCCATGGTCTGTCACAGCAACACCCCATGATCCTGTTTATCTTAGGGTTACTGTTCTGTGATGAAACCCCACTGCAGGCCAGCACAGAGCAGAAGCCAGACTCTGAAATGAGAACCCTACATTCATTCACAGGACTTCAGAGATGCTCTCATTTTCCCAGAACTTTTGACCCTTGGGATTTTCAAAGTGCCTCTATGTCCCCACAGAATAAAGCACATTTTAAATGGTAATACCGAGTAGCTGAAGATTTGTATCTTAAGGCTCCTTTGTTTTAAAAAATAAAACATGCTATGCATTTTTCTTACTGTTTCCAATCTTTATAGTTTTAACCACATGCAGAGAGGGATTAACTTGGAGTTGGAGGAAAAGAAAAAAAAAATGTGTTCCTTACAGAGTCAAGTCACAAAGCCCAACCCCCACAGGCAAGGCAGAGAAAAGATGGCTCTCCACAGGAAGCGATTGGGGAGCCACGGCTAATGGTCACTAACAGGATGGCACATCCTTGTCTAGGATAGACAGGACCTCAGTCCTTCTGGTGGCTGTTTTAATTTATGCTTATTTTATGGGTATGCATGAGTACTTGCATGCATGTATGTATGTATGGGTACCACATGCATGCCCGGTGCCCTCAGAAGCCAGAATTGGAGTTATAGGTAGTTGTGAGCTACCATGTAAGTTCTGGGGAATGAACCAGGGCCTTCTGCAAGAACGAGTATTCTTAACCTCTGAACCAGCTCTCCAGATCCTAAACCCTCCTTTTATTCTTTTAAACAAACAAGAAACTGGGCATGTTTGGTCTATACCTTTAATCCCAGGATTCAGGAGGCAGAGGTAGGCAGATCTCTATGAGTTCAAGGCCAACCTGGTCTATAAAGCAAGTTCCAGGACAGCTAGCTATTACACAGAGAAACTCTGTCTCCAAAAACCTAATTAATTAATTTTACTTAAATAATTAAAACTTTAATTTAGTTAATTTAATTTTAATTGAATCGATTTAATTAAAAAAAAAAAGAAAGAAAATGTAAAGGTCATGTTCCCCTCTTTAAAACCAGTATAGACTGCCCCTCACCTCATCCATCCACAGGCCTGTCCGTCAACCTTCCTAAGAGTCTCTCTCATACTCTCCATTTTTCCAAGCTAGTGTTACTAGTCAGTTCTAAGATCTTTGTGGTAGTTTGAATATGCTTGGCCCTGGGAGGTGTGGCCTTGTTAAAGGAAGTGTGCCATTGTGGGGGTGGGCTTTGAGATCCTCCTCCTAGCTGCCTGGGAGCCAGTCTTGCTCTAGCTGCCTCTGAACAAGATGTAGAACTCTCAGCTCCTCCAGCACCATACCTGCTGGGTCTCTGTCATGTTTCCTGCCATAATGATAATGGACTGAACCTATGAACCAGTAAGCCAGCCCCGATTATATATTGTCCTTTATAAGAGTTGCCATGGTCATGGTGTCTGTTCACAGCAATGGAAACCCTAACAAAGACAATCCTGGTTTTCATACGTTCTCATAAACAGTAGTCCCCCTAAAGGAGACAACCGATTACCATTATATTTTCCAACGATGCAAAATTTAATTCCAAAAATTAAGACACAAAAACACAAAGCACTATGTGTTCTTCGGTGTTGCACTCCAGAGAACACAGAAACAGACCAGAGATAGCATAGTCCCTCAAGATAGCAAGCCAGGGGTTCGTGCTGGGGCTGGATGGTCACTGAGTAACGTCCTTGGGGTCTCCAGGGGGAGAGGAAGATGTAAAGTCATCCCAGGTACAGGCGCCCCTCTGTGGGGCTGTGAGGTGGGCTTTCACCAGCCTTCTTTACTTATGAGAATGTGAACTCTGAGCCCGGGACCTTGTTTGCCCAAAGTTCCTCAGGAGGGGATGCCTGCATTCAGTCCCACTCAGAGGGGGTCTTTGCTCTCTCACCCGCCCTTAACGTCATCTCTCCCATCTCCTGTCACATCCTCTCCCGACCCCCTGGCCTTGACATGGCAAGACTGAAGAAAAGGACAGACGCTGTGAAATCCCCAAAAGATTTGACTCACACAGCTCATTCATACTGTATCTCTTAGCAAGCTGCTCTGTGAAGACAGACCTTTTATTCGGGGTGGGGGGACCCCAGGACTGCTAGCATCACTTACAACTGCTTGCTAGCCACGCAATTAGAATCTTCTAATCTGGTGAATATTAATTTTAACTGCTCAGTGGTTCAGCAGTTACAGAAAGAACCCAAGGCACCTTACCCGTGCCGGTGGAGAAGTATTTCCTAGTTTTGTTCAGCCGACAGGAGCCCAATTTCACATGTCATTAACTTAGAGTTGAAGAAAATAGTGCCTAAATGCTTCTCTGTGTTGAACTCACCCACAAATACCATGCATCAATTTCATCGCCATAAAAGTGCCTGGATAATGCAAACGTTATTTGTACCCCCTTGACGCTCCCTTGGATTCTCTGAACCCCACATTCTGTGCGTGGCCTAGAGACAATGGGTCCTGCTGCCAGATGCCCTGGATGAGACCCCAAGTGGGGTTTGCTAGCTCCTGAGAGCAGGGTGAGGCCCTGGGTGAGGTGTACTGTGTGCAGAGGGCAGAGGGTGCTGCTGCATTTGGCCTGCATAGGAAGAGAGCTCAGAGGCTGCACTTACTCCAGCTTCTTGAAGCGCTCCCGGCCTGCAGCCACGTACTTGCCACCGGTCTGCAGCGCGTCCAGTCCGAGCACCGGGTGGCCGCGCGTGGGCGTGTAGAGCCTCCGCACACCGAAGGGCACCTCCACCTGCTCGGTCAGCTGCTCCAGCAGAGCCTCGAAGTTGGCTACGCGGCGCCGGGAGAACACGAACTTGCGGCCCACATAGAACTGGTCCCCGTTGCGGTACACCAAGATGGTCTTGGCCGGTGTGGTGTCCACCAGCGCATAGGGCCCGCGCGTGCCCATGGCCACTGCTCGCTCGCCTCGGGACACGCAGAACTGTGCAAGGAGGCGCCCAGCACACCCACGGGCTCCCTCGGGCTGCGGGCCACAGGCGGGACTGGGCTGCCTGGCTAATGGGTCCTGAGCCTGCAGCACACGCTGACGTTCAGGGGCGATTGTGACTGGGCGGGCAGGAGAGGGGTGACAGAAAGACAGGCAGGACAGGGGTGACTGATCAGGGACATGAAGGATGCAGAGAGGGTTAAGATTGCAGACTGGTGAGAACAGGGAAATAGGTCGGGAGCAGCAGGAAACTCAGAGAGTTGAGTGTCCGAAACAGAGAACCCCCACAAGTGAGGACATAAATCTGGGAGAAGTGTGAAACAGAGAACCAGGGCTGGGAAGGTGCAGGACAGAGAACCAGGGCTGGGAGGGTGCAGGAGAGCTCAGTCAGGTGAGGACCCACAAAGAGAAAAGGGAAAGCCGAGCGATGTGGTACTTGCCACTAATGCCGATATTTGGGAGGCAGAGCCAGGAAGATCTCTGAGAGTCCTAGGCCAGAATGGTCTATAGAGAGTTCCAGGCCAGCCAGGAGTACATAGTAAGTAAGATGCTGGAGGGTGAGAGAGCGAGAGAGCAAGAGCGAGCAAGAGAGCGCGCGCACGCGCGCACACACACACACACACACACACACGAGAGAGAGAGAGAGAGAGAGAGAGAGAGAGAGAGAGAGAGAGAGAGAGAGAGAGAGAGAGAGAGAGAGGGAGAGAGAGGGAGGGAGGGAGAGAGAGAGAGAGAGGAGGGGGGGAGGAAGAGGAAGAGGGAAAGGAAGAGGAAGAGAGGGGAAGGGAGAGAACAGCGATAGAGAGGTGAAGCATAGATAAAGCACTAGAGAGGTGAAGTAATGGAGCCCAGGGAAGAGGAGAAAGGGTAAGGAGGCGCTGGGCCAAGAGTACCCATCCTGACCTCCCAGCATGCTGCTGCCTCCCACTGTAGAGAAAGGGAGCAGAGCCATCTGACACTCACACTGGGGCTTGCTGGAAGCCTATCACCTTCTGAGCCTCTGTTTCTTACCTTCATCCCACACTGAGATAAGATTCCAGCTCAGCACCACATAGGGTATGTAAGGGACTGTCTGCTGTGGCCACTAGTAGCCACCACCAACCACTCCAAAGGTGACATTTCAGGAAGGGGGCCTTTGGAAAAGTCACCCCCTTTCAGGATAAAGACAAGCCAATTGTTTCTTGAGAGGATAATTCTAAAAATACTTCCCCAAAAGTTTTAACATGCTTAAACAAGATCTCAGGTTAAGTAATTATCTGTTGAGTCTACAAACAAATGGTACAGAAAGCTGATACTATCAGTGTTTTGTAGTGTTTTTCCAAAAAGTGCTTCTTCAGGAGGCTATCCCACTATTTATACCTATGGCCAGTTTTTAAGATGCCAACCAGGTGGCAACAGGAGATCAAGACCAGTTTGTGGGGTGATCGTTTTATTGGAACCACCAGGTGTTCAGAACACTGAAGACAGTGGGTATGTACTATGGTGGATGAGCTCTTTAAAGGTTCGCCCTGAATCCCGTTTTAAGAGAGAACCGCAGCAAGGGCTTCTCCCGGAGGGGCCGCAGCAAACAGATGGAACTAGGGAAACCCTTGAGCCGAAGGCGGCTGACACCGCCATCAGGGGCAATGGTAATCATGGCATGAGTGATGACATCCTGAAGCTCCAGGGTCAGGCTGTCCAACAAGTGATTTTGGTTGGGAATTAGCTGGGGAAAAAAAGACAGATGCAAGGTGTTTGTGGAAGGGTTTCATGGGGCTCCCCAGTGCTTGCCGGTCAGGCTTGGTCTTAGGGGCCTTTAAGAAATGCTTCTGCTCTAACAGAAATCGGCTAGTGGGGAAAGGGCACCCGCATGACAATGGCATGTGTGTTCAAGTGCATTTCTTGACAAACAGATGAATTAATCAAATGGAAGAGAAGGCCTTCATGGTTACACAGAACCTCACCCCACCACGGTGACTACTTTGCTAGTCCAAGACACTCTAACACATGTGAGGGTATCTGTCCTATACATGGGCACAGCATGATAACTGTTAGTGTGCCAGGCACCCTTCTAATAAGTTAAATATACTATAAAGAAACATATGTCTGTGTGTGTATTCTTAGCACATTCTTAGCATGATGGGTTTCTGTTTTATCTTAGCAAAATTTGACTATAAGGCATGGAAAAGTCACAGAGTCCACCGTCTCCCGTGGAAAACACAGCTGTGGCTTTTTACAGTGTATTAATTTTACTGTTAAACTGAGCAAAGGCTTTATAGGAAAGTGTATCTGAAGAGCTAAACTCCAGCTCCTTGGGAGGCAGAGACAGGAGGATGATAAGTTCCAGGCTAGCCTGTGAAACTCACAGAGACCCTGTCTCTAAAAGTGAAAAAGAGGGCTAGGAGTGGAGTTTAATGGTAAGGAAACAGTATATAGGAGTGGAGCTCAGTGGTAGGGAGATGTGTAGGGGTGGAGCTCGGTGGTAGGGAGATGTGCAGGGGTGGAGCTTGATGGTAGGGAGATGTGTAGGGGTGGAGCTCAGTGGTAGGGAGATGTGTAGGGGTGGAGCTCAATGGTAGGGAGATGTGTAGGGGTGGAGCTCAGTCAGTGGTAGGGAGATGTGTAGGGGTGGAGCTCAGTGGTAGGGAGATGTGTAGGGGTGGAGCTCGGTGGTAGGGAGATGTGTAGGGGTGGAGCTCAGTGGTAGGGAGATGTGTAGGGGTGGAGCTTGGTGGTAGGGAGATGTGTAGAGGTGGAGCTCAGTGGTAGGAAGATGTGTAGGGGTGGAGCTTGGTGGTAGGAAGATGTGTAGGGGTGGAGCTCAGTCAGTAGTAAGGAGATGTGTAGGGGTGGAGCTCAGTCAGTGATAGGGAGATGCATAGCATGTGTAAGATCCCAGGTTCCTCCACAGACTGTCAGTTCTCAACCTGCACCTCACAAACCTTGGTGACTGGAAGCAACGACTTCCACTTATGGGCAGGAAGATTCCAATTATGCCTGATCATGTCTTCCTCTTCCAGTGTGGTCAGGATGCACCCATCCACTTTGCAGCTGTTGGGACAGTTGCCTGTTGGAGGAAATAGAAGCTTGAACACTGTTTCTTTCAACATACCTCAGCTTCTAGGATACAAGTAATTCAATCAGACCAAACCCCAGAAATGGGCTGCGAAGACAGCTCAGTGGTAGAACACTTGCCTGGTGTGTATGAGGCCCTAGGTTCAAGTCCCAGAACCACAAAACAGGAACAACTACTAAAATCAAGAAAAAGCCAGACTTCTTTCTAAAGATAAAAGTATAGTGAAGGAGAAAGGAAGGAATGGCATTGGGCTTCCTTGTGGGGTACAGGAACGTGTGCAGTTCAGATGAATGAGAAGCAGCCAGCCATGTGTTAGTTAGATGTATTCATACTTCAAAAGCTGGAGATACTTGATAAGCATCATACACTGTAAACTAAATCTCTTACTTACTGCTACATCGCATCTGAAGTCATGATGGACCTGGGCACAATGTCATTTTGTAATGTGACAATAAAGAGAAATTCTGGAATGGGAGAGGTGGTCCAGCAGTTAAGAGTGCTTCACACTCTTCCAGAACACCTGAATTCAGCTTCCAGAACATACGACTCACAACTGCCTTTAGCTCCAGCTCCAGGGGATCTGACCCCCAGCTAGCCACCATGGTTACCAGCGCTGTCACACCTCCTACACATAAATAAATAAAAATTGTTTAAGATATATTGAGCACACTGTCACTATCTTCAGACACACTAAAAGAGGGCATCAGATCCCATTACAGATGGTTGTGAGCAATCATGTGGTTGCTGGGAATTGAATTCAGGAGCAGTCCTTAACTGGTGAGCCATCTTTCCTGCCCAAAAAAATAAATAAATTTTGTTTTGGTTTGGTTTGGTTTTTGAAGTTTTTTTTTAATTTATTTTTTAATTAGGTATTTTCTTCATTTACATTTCAAATGCTATCCCAAAAGAGTAAATAAATTTTTAATGTAAAGACAAAGACAAAGAAAAAGAGGGGTGGTTATAATTGTAAGCTACACTAGTGGGTGCTGAGCCCATATCAAACATTCCGTGCTCCAGGAATGCTAAGGTGTCTCTAGGTGAAAAGAATATGGCTTTGAGTCTCTCTTCTCTTTGGAATTTCATTCAATCGTGTGCGAGGGCCAGAAGCCCTAGGAGAAGGGTCGCATACTCCTATGGGGAGTACTCTAAGATGGAGATTCGGAACTCTGGCAGAAGTCTCTTACTGCCTGCATGCACCATATGTGGTTCGTCTCTTAGGAGAGTAGCCTTGCATGTGGGTCATTAGTGATCCCAGAATGGAGGATAAACATTAAAACTGTCCTATCTGTCTCTGATGTGTGCATATGTGTGTTCACTAAGCTATGTATCTTTGAGTCAACTGACTATAACTTATTATATTATTGATACCAAGGGTACTGTCATGCTCCCTCCCTTCCTGAATCCTACGAAAGATCCCAAGGGTCTGGCAGCTTATATTCATGACCTATTTGGAGCACAAGTTACTAGGATTTACTGCTGTCGCCTTTGACCAAACTCCCTCACAGACACACACACACACACACACACACACACACACACACAGGACACACAGGCACAAAACAGGTTATCCTGTTACTACTGCATCAACCTCTCTGCTTTTCTCACAAGATTTTTGTACCTTCCAAGAGGAACCTCACATCAGCCTGGAATCTCATGTGGGTCATGGCCTGTCTCTGTAAGTCTCTAGCTCACAGCCTGGAAAGTCAGAACAGATTGTGCCCTAGAGCTGCAGCCTTCTTCCTCTCACAGCTTTCTAACCCTCAGAGCTATGCAGCCCACGACGAGGGCCTCTCAAGAGATACCGAATGACAGATTGAAGGGTCCCTCCTCAAAGCCACACAGCTGACTGGGAAGAGCGACACTCCAGCTGACTCCCACAGCACCTGGTACCTGTTCAGGGATCCCGCCAGCTGTGTGGTGCTGCCTGCCTTGCCAAGAGCTTACCTTTAAAGTACTTCGTATCAATTTCAATTTGAGTGATGACTCCAGGATGTGCCAATCGGAACACTGCCCACTCACAACCCGGGACCAGGAGAAGGCCATTCTCACTAGCCTGGAATTCAAAATAAGCAATAAATCAAAAGCTAACTTGGGCTTGAGAAAGCCAACCTAAACACCGGCAGGAGAAGCTCACATAACATATTGTGTTTACCATAAACAAACCAAGTGTGGTGGCATGGTACACATCTGTAACTTCAGCACTTGGGAAAAAAGAAACAGGAGGGTCAGGAGGTCAAGGCCAGCCTGTCAAACTGGAATTCAACACACATGCACACACACACACATAAAGACATAAGTGAACGTGTACAGACACATGCACACAGCACACACACACACACTATAATTCATGTGTGAATTGTCCTCTTGCCTCTTTGATGGTCATGTCACCTCCTGAGTTCATTGTACTCAGCAAATTTTTGTAAGTTTCTGATACAATTTCTACATCAATGTCAAGTTCAAGAAGAAATTTATAAACACAGGGATGCTGATTTACTTCAGCCTGTAGGTTCTCTGAATTCTTTGACCATCCAAAGCAAGTACTTTCCTAGTCAGCATCTATCATCATGGCCACTGGTCTCCAAACCTTGCTTCTCAGAGAGGTCCATTTGTATCTGAAAGGACTCGGTGACAGAAAATCAGACCCCAGAGAGAGGAGCAGTTATAAGTTTTAAATGGGATTTGCAAACCAAATGGGGTTTGGTTTGGTTTGGTTTGGTTTGGTTTGGTCAAGGTTTCATTAAACTGTCGCATTGGCTCTAACACCCTCTACAATGTTTGGTGAGTCACAGACTCACCAAAGCCATCTCACCCTAGGGACCTTAAAAGGGCATCTAGACCAGCCCTTCCAACAAAATTTACTCATCTCTGTTGGGATCATTAAACTTTAAATTCTGAGGGACCAGCAAAATGGCTCAGCTGATAGAGGCACTTGCTACCAGGCCTGAGTTCAATATCACAGATTCACATAGTAGAGGGGAGAACCCAAGGCTGACAATTAACTAATCAATTAATTAAAGATGATTTAGATTATTTTCTTCCTTTAGTAAATAAATAGAATACTCAAAAAAATTGACTAGAGCAGCCAAGAAGGCGGGTTTAGTCTTCTGGTAAAAATTTAGTAGAACACTGTACCAGACAGACTAGTGGAAACACAATAGGAAATTTGAAAAAAAAATTCAGGGTCTAATGCAGGTGTGTAGGTCTTTGGTTTGGTTTGGTTTGGTTTCAGGGATTCTGTTGGCTTGTGTTTTGAGACATGGTCTCATGTAGCACAGGCTAGCCTAGAGCTCCCTGTGCTTTCCCTGGTGTCATCCCTGTTGCTAGAATGTCCTAACATAGAGAGCAGCCCAAGGAAGACAGGGTTTATCAGCTGACCATTCCCTGTCAGCAGCAGCATCCCAGGCAGTCAAATCAGGAACACAAGCAGTTGGCCACATCATGTTAACAGCATGCTGCCGGTTTGATCAGATCGCCTTCTCTAATTCAGTCCAGGACCCCAAACCAAGCAATGATGCACACAGTCTGGATCCTACATCAATTAACAGTCAAAGCTATCTCTGTCCTAGACGTGCTCATAGGCCAGTCCCCTCTAGATAATTCCTAAGATTCTCTTCTCAAGTGATTCTAGGTTGTGTCAAATTAACAGTTAAAACTAATGCTCAAAGTAACCGAGGATGGCTTTGAACCCCTGATCCCCCTGCCTCTGTCTCTCCAGAGAGCCAAGACACCCAGCTCAAGCAGATCCCTCAGGAAGTGCACTTCTCCATGATGTAACATGAAAGAAGTATTGTTTAAACATTTTCTACAAAAGAATCGAAACTACAGTTGTTGCTGGTCTTACTTCTAACACCGGGGGTCTGTCCAGTCTTCTTGCAGTTTCCCAACCATCTGCTATGGACTTGGGTTCACCGACACCTACAGGAAATAGCTGGGGTTAATGGACTGACCTTTGATTTAATTTGAATGTGGGAATGGGTTGGCTGTCATTAAATTTCACATTCCACAATCCCAAGTATAACTATATAAATTAATTTTAGTAGAGTTGATATTTTATTAATTCACAGCACAAGACTGATTTAATTAATTTTTCCCTTACAGCAGCTATTTGGGCTGAAATTAAGGACTGTGGCTTTTTTTTTTTTTTTTTTTTTTTGGATTTTTGAGATAGGGTTTTTTCTGTGTAACAGGCCTGGCTGTCCTGGGTCTTGCTCTGCACACCAGGCCAGCCTCAATCTCAGAGATCCACCTGACACTGACTTCCAAGGGTTGGGATTAAAGGCATGCACCACTACTGCCCAACAGTACCATGACTCTTGCTGACCCACTCCATATCATAAAGACATTAAGTTACTCTCATTCTCTGAAAGAGCACACATACACACACACATGGGGCATCACTCTAGCCATGCTCAGCTTGCAATGCTGGAGCCCACACTGCTACATGAAATCTGGCTCCTGGGATTCCCACTCACCTATCATATTATTTGGATGTCCAAAGTGTGCATTACTAAATCCCACACAGACACCCCCAAAAGCAATGGCTACCAGGTCTACAGGTTCTGTGGAATCCAATGCAGCCCAGTCCCTCTGTCCAGTACCGTATACTCGAAGGCGTGCAACACCACCATCTGAGAAAGAAAAGTGCCTGTGTTAGTGTTGGAAAAGCTTGCTGTTGATGTGTCATGGACCCTAGGGGCATGTCGGCCTTCTCCCATCTCCTTTCCCTCTAGGCTTACAACACAGCAAGGCCCTTGCAGAGGACACTGCCCCAGGCCCCTACAGTGGACACTGCCCCAGGCCCCTGCAGCAGACACTGCCCACTTGATTTTTGACAAAAAAGAAAAAAATTAGAAAACAGACAATGTAAAAATCTTCTTCAATAAACGGAGCTGGAAACACTTGATATACACATATAGAAAAATGAGGGCAGTGGTGACACACACCTTTGATCCCAGCACTTGGGAGACAGGAGGAGGTGGACGTCTGTAAGTCCGAGGCCAGCCTGCTCTACAAAACAAATCCAGGACAACAAGAACACTTATATAGAGAGATCCTACCTTACCAAAAAGAAAAAGGAGAGAAGAAAAATAAAATTATCTCCATATCTTTCACCCTGAGCAAAAAAGTCAAATCTAAGTGGATAAGACCTAAAACTGTTGGGGGAAAATATTTCTCAATGTGGAGATAGAGATAGATTTCTGAGAAGACCTCCATTGGTACAAGCATTAACCTAGAACTGATGGAATCGCGTGAAAGTAAAAAGCAGCTGTTGAACAAAGGAAGCAATGGACAGAATGAAGACATGGCCTCTAGACTTGGGGGCAGGGAGATATCAACTCATATACATCAGATGAGAGATCAATGTCTAGACTATAGAAGAAAAAAAAATGAACAAATAAACCAAACCATCCAATCAGTGAATGGACTGAACTAAACAGCTTCCTAAAGAAGGAACAAAAACAGCCACTATCTGAAGTGCTCCTCACCCTCAGCTATCAGGGGAACGCAAATTACTACTGCTTTGAGATCCCATCTTACCACCAGTCAGATTGTCAATCATCAAGAAAACAAATGGCTGCAAAGACAGTTTCCCAAAGAAAATATGACAATAACCAGTTAATGCACAACAAGTCACCATTGTTAGTCACCAAGGAAGTGCAAATCAAAACGACAGCAAGACATCATCTCACACCAACCTGAGACACTGAGATCGGGAGCTGAAGAAGGCAAAGACCTTAAACATGGCTGCCATTTGGGAAACTTCTCAAATCCTCAAATGCAGAGTTATTACATGATCCAGAAATGTCAATATTAGGTATAAGCTAAAGACAGAAATATACACACAGAGAGAGAAAGAAATATGTATAAGCTGGAGTTGAAGAGATAACTCAGTGGTTACAAACACTGGCTACTCTTCCAGAGGACCTGAATTGGATTCTCAGTACCACATAGTGGCTCACAACCATCTGTAACTCCAGTTCTAGAGAATCCGATGCCCTTATCTGGCCTCTATAGGCAAACAAGACATACAAGAAGGCAAAACACTGGTGTGTGTGTGTGTGTGTGTGTGTGTGTGTGTGTGTGTGTGTGTGTGTGTGTGTGTGTGTGTGTATTAAAATATTTTTAAATTCTTATAAGTGAACATTAATAACAGTTTATTATACCCAGCAGGTAGAAATGTCTACCAAGGAATGAACAGATATATAAAAGTCTCTAACCATAAAATAAAATGTCATGTGGAAAAAGAGGAATGAAGTACCCATACATGGCACAACCAGGATGATTCTTGACAGCATCACCCTAGATAAAGGAAGCCAGAGACAAAAGACCAATAAAACATAGCTCTGTTCCTTAGATGTGTAAAGTAATCATACAAGGAGTATATTGATGGCTAGGGCTAGTGATGGTGAAGTGTAGTCTCTAGAGAAACAGAACCAGGAGCCTTGTATATACTAGCCATGAGTTCTGCCACTGGGCATTGCACTTCTTCCAGAGTTAATGCCCTAACATTAACAATGTTGCATTTATCTGTGCCTACACCTTAATTGTACACATCAAATGGGTGAGTCCTATGTTACTGTGACATATTGCACTAAAGCTCCTACATAAGAAAAAATAAAATAAGGGCTGGAGAGATGGGCTAGTGAGTGGTTAAGAGCGCTTGCTGTTCTTTGAGAGGACCAGAGTTCAGTTCCCAGCACTCACATGGAAGCTCAGAACTGCCTGTAACTCCAGCTCCAAGAGTTCTGACCCCTTCTTCTAAACCCACCAGGCACCTGTGCTCACACATGTATACTCGGAGATACACACACATAGTCAGAAAAAAAATTAAAGTAGAATCGTGTGAATACTACCTCAACTGTTAGCATACTTTTGAAATAAAACTCAGTAGGAGCCTGCAGTCAAGAGAGATGGCCCTGAAGGCATGAGGGTAGAACTAGCCCTGCCCCCTCACTGGCTATAGCATTCAGGGGAGAGGGCCCTGGGCTTTGCCCAAACAGCACAGTGCAGCTGGCCCTGGAGGAAAGGGCGTGGGTCAGACATCCCTGAGGGCATGAGAGCAAGAGAGCTGCTCCTTGTGGCATTGTGTGGCCCAGCCAGAGCAGTGCTGGAGAGCTTGCCTAGCTACCACCCAGCCCCAGGTCCAAGGCTCTGAGTTAGCCCAACCCCAAATCTGTATCATCTACAAACAGTTGGGACATGTGGAAGGGCCAGTCCTGCTGAGCCAAAGCTGCAGGATCTCCATGGCACAGGGAAACAACAGGATAACCAGGAGGAGGCCCAGGGAAGATCCAATATTGATGGTGTCACAGAAGCCAAAGATCTTGAACCAGGCCAATGACTCATTGCAATGAACATTTGTAAGTGAAGATGTGTGGACAGAGGGATGTGCCATGGGACATACTGTGACATCCTACAGCATCCACCATGAGATGTTTCTATGCTTTGTTTGTTTTTGTTTTTTTTAATTTTGGAGGGGTTGCAAGGTTGAAGGGCAGATATGAGGGGATGGGGAGATGAGCAGGACTGGGGTACATGATGGGAAACTCACAAAGAACTGATTAAAAGGATCTTTTTTATCAAAAAACAAAAAACAAGTCAGTAGGAGACATGGAATTCCCGCACGGCTCAGCTCCAACACATCTTAAGTTGAGACATTTTCTTTTCTGGATTTTCAGACTGGGTTTCTCTGTAGCTCTGGCTGTACCGGACCTTGCTCTACAGACCAGTCTGGCCTCAAACTCAGAAATCTGCCTGCCTCTGCCTCCGAGACAGTGGGATTAAAGACGCCAGCCACTGCCACCTAGCTGGATTGATACATTTCCGTTAGCTACCTATTGGTGAGTAGAGTATCTGTTTCTTAAATCACAAGAGAAATCACAACCCTAAAATACACCAAACTCGAGCTGCCAAACATGGCGATGTAAAATGAAAAGTCCCGCACACCTGCCGAAGGTCCTTGTCACACGTACCTGGGAAGATGTTGAGTCTTATATGAGTCCATCTCTGCTGGGAATTAACAAAATAATAGTTGTGGCTGGAGTCAGGGTCCCCTAGCTTAAGCTCCGACATGGGAACCAGGTAATCCCAGGAGTGTGATTTCAGCTAGTAATAAATACAGAAATGTTAGCATTGGCTCTTGAGAACAGAACCCTCGTATCCTGTTCAAGCATTAAGGAAGGGGATTGTAACGGTTGCTGAATGACACAATTCAGGCACAATGACACAGTTTAATAATAAAGTAAACTTTCCATTGGGAATTTTTCCCCTATATTGATAACATAGGTAATGATGACACTTGTAAACTGACAAGCTTTCAAATGTCACTTTCTTGATTCTTAAGAAAAACCAGAGCTTATGGTAATGTGAGCATTCAGCTAAAACCCAGGGCTTCAAGGCCAAGGAGACAGTTGGCTGAAAGCTAGCTTCTCAGAAAGCTGGCTCATTCGTTGTTCCCAATCAGCCATAGATCAACACATTTGTAACAGCACAAATTAATCACCAGACAAACTTAACACAAGAAGGTGCCAAGCCCCATTGCTTATCTTAAATTCATCAGACACAAAGTTACTTTATCAAGTCACTGTCGGAGGTAAATGTGACATGCTTTCTAGTAGGGCCAGCAGCAGCCACAGGGAGTGCCCAATGACCCTTCAAAGTTGTGGACAGCCAGGTCATTTTCCCACACAGAGAGAGACGAACCACTGAGGAAACCTTTGTAGTGTCACACTGTGTAGATGCAAGAGATACAGCATGCCATGTGGTACATCCTACCTCACACACCCAGGCCTGCAACAGTCTCTTTACAGTCCTGGCACAAAGAACCAGTGTCTTACCTCAGTAACGGCTTCAAACTCCTCAGGCGTCGCTGCAGTTCCCATCCTAACTCCCCTTGGTGGGATGTTTGACATTGTATCTGAAGGCAAAACAACCACACAGGATCAGGATTGAAAAGCAAAGAGAACAAACTCTCTCGCAGGAGGTGTGTGGCAATTGTCATCTATTCAACAGCCCCAGTGACATCCTTGCTTTAGTCATAGAATTACTGATTAGACTTTAGCACGCCACCTGGGGTCCCTCACTGTGTAATTTGCTTACTTACTTCTCAGCGGGCAATAGAGTATATCGGTACCACATTTGCACATCATTTCAAGTTAGGCCAGATCCCAGAAATGGATCACTCTGAGTTCAAAATACTGCAAGGTTAGTTCCGCAAGCTCTGCCTCCCCGAGTATCGTCTCAGGCTCAGAACTTGCCAGCTCAGAAGCAGCAGCCAGCACCCACAAACAGTCAAAGCAGTTCTGACTTGACTCTCACGCATCACTTGCCATGTCTTGCCTGTGGAGTCCCATCTCTCAGACCATCATTAACTTCCCCGGGAGCCTGGCCATCTGAGCATAGTGGCGCCGGCTCACCTGTGCAGAGCCTGTCGTGGTACTGTGCACATGGCACTTTGTCAGTATCAGTGTGTCCAGAGACACAAATTGTATACTCCCTAAAAATGTGTATGCACTCATATGGCCATGTATTAACTAATTCAAATGTCAACAACAGATGATGCAAATAAATTATGAAACCTGAATGATTTACAATATCCAGTGTTCCCAGGGGTAGAAAGGGGCTCTGCCTTAGAACCCCAGGGCTGTGGTGCAGTGGTGACCCCTGGGTAGCTAGAAGTGGGGTTGGAGCCCCAGAGCTGATGCACTGTGGTGCTGCCTAGGTAGCTGGGAGTGGACTGGAGCTTCTAGCCTGGAGCTACCCTAGCTCTGATTCCTCTGAGGTACAGCCCACTGGACTCACGTTCCCCAGCAACCAGCTCAGTCCCCACACACAGAGCAGGCACAAGGATGCACCTCTGCAGACACAAGCATTGTGGGGATGATGGCTGCTACCTCAAAGCATTGGCACATTTGTTTCTTACAGAAAGATGAGCACCAGGCTGAGTCAGAGGAGCCTCCCATCCCACAGTCCTCTCTGTGGTCAGTGGCTCCCACATACCTTCTTCACTCAGGTTCGCTGCTTGGATTGACATGCGAGGAGCATGGTTCCCTGAGAAGTAAGAAATGTCCACGTCGATACCACGAATAATGCCCTGTATCCCCAGTTGGATGACACACCAGTCATGACCTGTACAACAGGACCACAAAAAACACACAAAATGTTCAGGAGAGGACAAGAGCGTCCATGAGGTCCTACAGAGAGAACAAGAACACCTGTGAGGTCCCATGGGGCATGACAGGAACACCAATGGGGGCCCATGAGGATAAGGAGAGTGTCTTTGAAATCCCATGGGGATGAGGAAAGCACCCATGAAGTCCCTCTGGAGAATGACAGCAGTGATGAGACCCCATCTCCCACCACAGAAGCACATGTTCAGGGTAATTATCGTAACGTGACCACCAAAGACCACCATGACCCACGGGGTCCTCAATTCTAATTTAAAACAAAAAAAGGATTCAGAGAGACCAACTCAATCTCCAAGCCTCTCCTTTCCCATTACTGTGCTAGGCAAATCACGAATCTCTCTAAGGCTCCTTTCTCCAATGCTAAGCCAGGGAAGACATTTTCATCTGAAAACTTCGGTGTAACCACTGTAGTGTAGAATTCTGCCAGCCTAGCTCTTCTACACAGTTACTCACTACTACTTCAGAGTTCCCTACAGTCTCCATTCCACCCATGCCCCAGTAGGCCTACTGTGATAGTTTGTATATGCTTTGGCAGGGGGGGGGGACGGGGACGGGGACGACACACTATTAGGAGGTGTGACCCTGTTGGAGTAGACGTGTCACTGTGAGTGTGAGCTATAAGACCCTCATGCTAGCTGCCCGGAAACCAGTATTCTGCTAGCAGCCTTCAGATGAAGATGTAGTACTCTCAGCTCCTCCTGCACCATGCCTGCCTGGATGCTGCCATGCTTCCTGCCTTACTGAACCACTGAACATCTGAACCTGTAAGCCAGCCCCAATTAAATGTTGTCCTTATAAGAGCTGCCTTGGGGGCTGCCAAGATGGCTCGAGGATAAGAGCACTGACTTCAGAAGGTCCTGAGTTCAAATCCCAGCAACCACATGGTGGCTCACTCACAACCACCTGTAATGAGATTTGAAGTCAGCTACAGTGTACCTATGCGTAATAATAAATAAATCTTTGGGCCAGAGCAAGCAAGGCCAACCTAAAATTCAATTCCCAACAACCACATGAAGGCTCATAACCATCTGTACAGCTTCAGTGTACTAACATACATAAAACTAATCTTTAAAAAAAAAAAAAGATGAAAAAAAAAAAAAAAAGAGTTGCCTTGGGCCGGGCAGTGGTGGCACATGCCTTTAATCCCAGCACTTGGAAGGCAGAGGCAGGTGGATTTCTGAGTTCGAGGCCAGTCTGGTCTACAGAGTGAGTTCCAGGACAGCCAGGGCTACATAGAAAAACCCTGTCTTGAAAAACCAAAAAAAAAAAAAAAAAAAAAAAAAAAGAGTTGCCTTGGTCATGGAATCTGTTCATGTTGGTAAAACCCTAAGACACCTACCTACCAAGCCTTCATAGTACAACCCCACCACCACCACTCTGGAGTCTCACCTAGTCCAGGCTCAAAGTAGCAAGTTTTATCTCTATTGAGATAATCCAAGATTTACCTTGAACCTGATCTTCCTGCCTCTACCTCCAGGGCTGGAATTATAGGTGTGCCCCACCACACAAGGTTTATATGAAGCTAAGGATCAAACCCAAGGTTTCCTGAATGCTAGGTGTGGTGGTTGAGTGGGAAGTGTCCTCTATAGGCTTATGCATTTTAACACTTAGTTCCCAATTAGCAGTTGATATTTGGAGAGACATAGGAGGTGGGACCCAGCTAGGGGAATAATGTCCCTGGAGACAGACTTTGAGGGTTTGAAGCTACTTCAAGTTTCCCTCTCTGCTTTGTGCATGCTGTTACTTGTAACCTCCCCTCAACCTGAAGCAGGATGAGCCAGACCTTGACTTTGCTGCCACTAAAGAGATTACCTACGGTGGAGCCTTCCTCCCTTGATCACTCTATTGTTCAGCCACAGTCGCTGTTCCTCTTGAAGATATGCTACCTGCTGAGAGCCCCCCCCCCCCCCCCCCCGAGCTATTCTGGAGACTATGCCCAATCCTGCAAGGTCGTCACCTGCAGCTGGTTCCAGGCTCTAAGAATGAATTGGTGGGAATGGGCCTACCCCCACCCCTCTTCATAAGCGCATTTGCCATTAAACATTTGAGCTTTGATCAGGAACCTTGACTTAGTTCCATTTTTCTCTCATCCGCCTAGTTTCCCTCTCTTTCAGCTCCGGCCTGCCACTCAGGTGTACCCTGTCCATGTGAGCCGCTGGCCGGCTCACAACAGTTACAGATGTGACCTTTCAGCCCCTTGCTCCTGCCACCCACTGCCTCTTGCTGCCATGCCTTCCCACCACAGACTGACTCTAGCCCCCTGAAACTACGTGCAAAATTAACTTTATGAGTTTCCCTGGTCATATTGTTTTATGTGAAGACTAGGCAAGCTCTCTAGCAATTGGACCTCAGCCCAAGCAGCCACCAAGAACAGTGTGGAATGAAACACACACACACACACACACACCTCTCCTCACCTGGAATTCGCTTACGTCTGGTCTCCCATCCATCCACCCATTTGCCAAACTCAGTGTATTCATGTTCCTTAAAAGTTGGACTGTCGCTCTAAGAAGATGGACAAGGGATGTTAGCGTTCATGGAGAGCTTGGGTTGACAGCTTGTCAGGTTATGTCCCAAAAAGATAGACAGAGAAAGCAAACAAGGACTCACTGGGAGTGTCTGCCCACCTTCATGCCCAGCTCTACCTCCAGACCAGAGGGTGTCTCCATAGTTTGTATCATTTACAAACAGAACTCTTCTTGTCTGTGAGCCTTGGTCCACAGAATGAACCACTATCAGAAACAAGGGAGACCACACGCAGGCCCCACGATTGCTGCCTGTCCGCTGTATGTAGGTAGACACTGAGCAAAATGGAACACTTCCAAGGTCACCAGGCCAGGTCATGGGAGAGGCCACTGGAAGCCTGAGGTCAGGATAGACACTGGTGACCTTGTGTTGTAGGTGCTGTGCCACCATGGTGGGAAAGCAAGGACTCCTGGTGGCAACAATGCCAGCTCAGGCCCTTAGAATGAACCAGGATGACTACACAGCCTCAGTGGTGTATGGTGACATCAAAATGATACGTGGACAACCTCTCACCGAGCATCCCATGAGCTCCCAGCCAAGGGCCTGTGGGCAGGCTCATCCCCTGTAAACCTCCGTTTCCTTCATCCATCAAAGGCAGGTGGTATTAGTGTTGTCTCCCAACAAAGGAACCATGCCAGGCTGCATAAGAAGTCCCCATGTTTACTAGAGTTGGAAGCTGGCAGCATTTTTGCTTTTATTATGGATCATCCTTTATCTAATCATCTAAAATATTCCAAAGTCCTCACAGTACAGGCTGGGTGACAGGAGGGACAAGAACTCTGTGGAAAGGATGACAATTACATATTTGAATAAAGAACCTAAGCTGGCCCTGGGGCTCCCTCACAACACAGAGCCTGCTCTACAGTGAAGGGCACATAGTTAAATGTGATCCAACTCACATGTGCATGGACAGGGAAAGGGGACTGACAACCATCCAGCAGTGAAGAGGGCAGCCTGGGTCTGCAAGGACCATGGCAGATGCTCAGTCAGATAAGAGAGCATAGCTCCAGGATGCTAGGTACTTAAGACATGAAAACATTAAATATATATATATATATATATATATATATATCTCAAGCCGGGGTTGGAGAGATGGCTCAGTGGTTAAGAGCACTGACTGCTCTTCTGAAAGTCCTGAGTTCAAATCCCAGCAACCACATGGTGACTCACAACCATCCGTAATGAGATCTGATGATCTCTTCTGGTGTGTCTGAAGACAGCTACAGTGTACTTACATATAATAAATAAATAAATAAATAAATAAATAAATAAATAAATAAATAAATCTTTGGGCTGGAGCGAGTGGGGCTGGAGCGAGCAGAGGAGTTCCCAGTAACCACATGAAGACTCACAACCATCTGTACAGCTACAGTGTATTCATATACATAAAATAAACAAATCTTTTTTTAAAAAATAAATAAGTAAATCTCTGGGCCAGAGCGAGAAGGAAAAAGAAAACTACAAAGTGTATTATATACTTTAGATACAATTGCTTTGAAGTATAAGATACATCAGACTTTTCTGCTATGGACTGAATATCTATGTCCTCAGATTATTGTGTTTAGAACAGGATTTCTCACGCAACCTGGAACTCACCAATTAAACTACAATGGCTGACCAACAAGCCACAGGGACCCTCCTGTCTCCACGTTCCCTGTACAAGCACCTCTGTGACTGGTTTCTTTGTGCACTGTGGGGATCCAGACTTGGCAAGTACCTTATCCGCTGAGCCATCTCCCCAGATCTATCTGTCCATGGTTTAATTTTTTTTAAAGATTTATTCATTTATTTTATGTGAGTATACTGTCACTCTCTTCAGACACACCAAAAGAGGCCATCGGATCCCATTACAGATGGTTGTGAGCCACCAGGTGGTTGCTGGGAATTGAACTCAGGACCTCTGGAAGAGCAGTCAGTGTTCTTAACTGCTGAGCCATCTCTCCAGCCCCTACAGTTTAATTTTAATTTTTATTATTAATGGTGTGTGTGTTTGTGTGTGTGTGTGAATGCGGTAGAGGTGTGCCATCATGGCATGGGTGTGGAGTCAGAAAATAGTTTTCAGGAGTCAGTTCTCCATTTCTATTGTGGGTTACGGGTATTGAACTCAGGTCCTCGGGCCTGTGAATCGAGTCAGCCCACTCGCCGACTGTTTAACCAAGAATGTCCTACCCACTGGAATCAGGCAGCTGTTCGCAAATTTCAAGATGTGTCTGTTCTCTTCCCAGCCCAGGATATGGAATCCACATGAATCAAAGGGCATACTCAATGAGTTTTTTTCTCCTCTGGTACCCTGGCCCCTCCCTTCCTCTCCTGGCTCCTCCAGTCCCTGTTTGTTCCCTGGGAGCTGGTGCTGATTTGGGTGTTTCCAGTGGTCTGACCCTTCCTGCCCAGGACACAACACAAGCTTCTGTCCCAGACAAGCCAGTCGGTTTCAGTGTGCACGGCCGCAGAGCTACAGCTAAGCCGATCATTCTCCACACAGGACGCCTGTAGCCATACCTTTATGAGATTCTCTGCAGGACCGAAAAAGTCATCCGTCGCAAACAAAACCTGAGCAAAGAGAAGAAAAAGGAATCAAGACGAAATTACCATAAATTAAAACACACTTTATTCCACCCTCTAGCGAAACATTAGGGGATGCAGAAGAAAAAAAAAACAGTGTGGAATGGACTAAGGGAAGAGACCGTGGCGTTCCCCTGCGATGCTTTGTGAACGTCTGGGTCTCAGGCCTGCCTCCTCCTCCGTCATTTCTTCACAGTCTTTCCTTCTGAATCCCTCTTACAGTCTGGATGGAAATGTTAATGTCTCACCATTGCAAAGCAAATAAACCTGCTTCCTTCTCTCAGGCTCAGGGCTCTTACAAAGTTCTTCAAGATTCTCGTGCAAACATGTTCTGATCATATTCTCTCCCTCCCTCTACTCTTCCCAGATCCACCCCTCCCTCCCTACCCACCAAACCTGTGTGTCTTTTTCATAGCCTTGGGGTTCTTTTATAGAGAGATCAATGGGTGGAGCAGGGTGTGGCTTGGTGGTTAAGAGCAAGAAAGAACAGGTATAGGGGCATGAGAACCTGAGTCTAGATTCCCAGCACATTAAAAAAAAAAAAAAAAGTACGGCCTGACCATGCACATACACCTGTCACCCCAGCACTCGAAGCAGTGTGGAGACAGGAGGATCACTGGGGTCACTGGCCATCAGCCTAGCCAAAGAAAAAACAGCAAGCTCCAGGTTCAATAAGAGATCTGTTTCAAGGAAAATGAGGTTAAAGAAGGATAGAGGAAGAAATCCAATTTCCTCCTCCTCCGGCCCCTGTGCACACCGTAGGGCACACACTCCTGCACATAGACACATTATATACATACAACACATGTGAAACACAGACACATGTCCATACATACATACAACACACATGAAACACAGACACATGTCCATACATACAGACACATGTCCGTACATACATACAACACCCGTGAAACACAGACACATGTCTATACATACATACAACACACATGAAACACAGACACATGTCCTTATATACATACAACACACATGAAACACAGACACATCCATACATACAAACACATGAAAAAGAGGGGGGGGAGAAAGAGAGAGAGAAGAGAAAGAAAGGGAGGAAGGGAGGGAGGGAGGGAGGGAGGGAGGGAGGGAGGGAGGGAGGAAGGAAGGAAGGAAGGAAGGAAGGAAGGAAGGAAGGAAGGAAGGAAGGAAGGAAGGAAGGAAGGAAGGAAGGAAGGAGAGAGGAAGGAAGGAAGGAAGGAAGGATGGAAGGAAGGAAGGAAGGAAGGAAGGAAGGAGAGAGGAAAGAGGAGGAGGGGAAAGGCAAGGAGGGAGGAAGGGAGGGAAGAAAACAGGCTCACTGGGTCACACCTCAGCTTTGGAGGCCACCATTCTTCCTACAAAATGGTTCCTTTGGCTCCAGAAAGACGGTGTTGCAGCACACTGTCCTGGTGATGTCCCCACTAAAGCAGCATACTTGTGAGTGAGGCCTAGTACTGCTCCATTGCACACCAGTGAGGCACTTTCTCCCTGAGTAAAGCACACTGTGGACGACTGGGTGAAAATGCACCAGCTAGCTGGGTACCTGCTCTGCTCCTTCACTGTAAGTGCAATGGGAACAGCTTGCTCCCACTCCTGCTGCCCTCCCTACCCTGCTGTAGTGGACTACATGCCCTGGAGTCCTCCCTGGCATCATGGACAAACCACCCCCACCCTCATTGCTTCTTGTCGGGTATTTTATCATAGCAAGTTGAAAAGTAACTAGTAAAAAATATCAATTCATAGAAGTAAGTCTGTTGCTATGGCAACCATGGCCATGTGGTTCATAGGCCTTTAGAACCTGCTTGTGGTAGGAATGTGGAGACTTTGGAAACTGTGTTCCACTCTAAAAATAAGAATACCACAGAGGAATAGTGAACTTTGCACAAGTGCAAAGCAAACATCTTTAAAAACAAATAGGGGATAGGAAAAATGGCTCAGTGGGTAAGAGCCTTCTGTGGCTCACTGGCTGCCGGAGTATCTGGAAAATGGCAATCTCTAGGTTCAGTGAGAGAGCCTGTCTCAAAGAGCTAAGGTAAGAAGTGACAGGATACCTGGGATCCTCCTATGGCCTCTGTATATGTATATTATTAAACACACATGCAGTATGTACACATCCATATACACATACGCACACACATGCATGCAAACACTTGTGTTATACACACACAACACACATGCACATACATGCATGCAAACACATGTTATACACACAACACACACGCACACACATACATTATGTACATATGCACACACGAATGTGCACATACATGTACACACACCCACAAGAATGCACACACACACATATCCACATCACACATATGAGCCCTTCTGCCCTAGCCCAGAATTGCCCGGGATTCAGTTCATCACTTCAGAACTCTGGCAGTGCTGGGCCTCCTCCACAGCTGATTCCTTCAGGCTGATTATAATTTACTTTGAGTCAAGGTAGCCTGAGTGGGCCCCTCAGTGTTTGAACCTAACATCGACTTCCTGCCCTGGAGAGCCTTGCTTACCTTTCCTCCCACGCACTCAGAGGCCAAATCAATCAGCTGCGTGAAGTCCAGAAATCTGGTCAGTTTTCCCTCCTTTGGAGTATCAGTCATGCTTCCTAGAGTTGAGAAGGGCAGGAATAGCCAGGAAGTTTCAAGAGTGAGGAGGTCTCAGAAACCATGCCTGGGGGCCCTCAGGGGTGAGGCAATGAAGGGCTGTTCTTCACCTTGGTGAGAGTTAAGCAACCAAAACAGACAGGAGGTTAGAGATAGGTAAGAATAAACACCACTTAACACATAGATCCCAACCAAGGCCACACTAGGCCATGCTACGTCTTGATTACTGTCATGGTCACCATTCTATTGCTGTGAAGAGGCACTAAGACCAAAGTAACACCTGTAAAATAAAATACTTGATTAGGGCTTCCTTGCAGTTTCAGAGGTTCAGTCCATTATCATCACGATGGGGAGCATGGCAGCATGCAGGCAGACATGGTGCCGGAGAACCGGTGAGAGCTCTGCATCCAGATCCACAGGCAGCAGGCGGAGAAATGTAACGGGCCAGTCTTGGGCTTTGAAAATCTCAAAGCCTACCCTCCCCCACCCCACACACACACACACACACACACACACACTTCCTTTCACAAAGCCACGCCTACTCCTATAGGCCACACCTCCTAATCCTTCTCAAGCAGTGCTGCTCCTCTGATGAGTCAGTGGTCAGATACATGAGCCTATGGGGCAGGGAGTGGGGAGGTGGCGCGTGGGGGGAGGGGGGAGAGGGGGAGGGGCATTCTTATTCAAACCTAAAGGAGAAACATTATTTTTAAACAAGAACAATTTGCTTTTAATTGTCTTTGAGTGCATTCTAATAATACCCTAGAGCAACCAGGCAGCAGGCGCAACTGTGCAAGCCATGCCGACCATGTGAGCCATGCACAGTTGTGCAGATGCTGCCTCAGCCACAGACCAGGCCACAGGCCTGGACGACTCAGGTCACCAGGAAAACAAGGAGCCTAACTCACCTCTTATTTTGAGGTTGAAAAGCGTGGTAAAATGGAGAGAGGGTACAAAGGTACCCAAGGGTCTCCCTAGCCCTAAACTAGTGGGTGGCCCTTGTAATCCCATTTTTCTGCTCCTGGTGAGAACAGAGAAAACGATATAAAAATCCACACACTAGTGACTTTGTACCACTGCGGCAACAATATAAGACCTGATAGAAACAGTTTAAGGTTTGGTTTGCCTCCAGGTTTCACTCAGACCAAGGCACGTGAGTAGGTGACAGAGGTTTATGTCATGATGACTCAAGATGCACAAAACTATGACAGGAAGTGGGGGCAACATTCCCTGAGGACACTCCTCCAGTGTCCTATTTCCTCTAGCTAGGCCCCATACCTCAAAGTTTCCAGAACCTCACAAAGTCACACCATAGCTGGGAACCAAGTGATCAAAGCATGGCGCTTGGAGAGGACACTTCACCTTCAAACCACATCTAAGGTCTTGGTATGAAATCAGTCACAGAAGTGCATTGAATGGGTGAGAGGTCAACCCTGCCTCAACATTACAAAAACATGACTAATATTAAGCAGCACTTTTTCCAGTGAAACAGACACATTTTTTTTAAAGGCACTCCTAGAGTCTACACTGGAGAGCTGGAGAGATGATTCCGTTATTAACATACTTACTGTGCAAGCAGGGGGGACTGAGTTCAATTCCTAGAACCCAAATTGAGAGAGAGAGAGAGAGAGAGAGAGAGAGAGAGAGAGAGAGAGAGAGAGAGAGAGAGAGGAAAAAGGAAAGGAAAGGAAAGGAAAGGAAAGGAAAGGAAAGGAAAGGAAAGGAAAGGAAAGGAAAGGAAAGGAAAGGAAAGGAAAGGAAAGGAAAGGAAAGGAAAGGAAAGGAAAGGAAAGGAAAGGAAAGGAAAGGAAAGGAAAGGAAAGGAAAGGAAAGGAAAGGAAAGGAAAGGAGATGAACATGAAGATTGACACCCAAGGTTGGCATGCACATGTGCACGCGCTCGTGTGCACACACACACACACACACACACATATGCTCAGAATCTACAGAGAAAGCAAGAATAGCCAATGAGCGAGCACCTCACCTATGGTCTTCCAAGGCTGGCTTGTTCCTCACTCTGCATGAAGGGCAACCCATCACCAAGAGTGTTCATGTGAGGCCCTATCTCCTCTTGTTCCCTAGCAACCCTACCCAGGCTCACCCAAAAGTGTCCACGTGAGGCCCTATCTCCTCTCGTTCCCAGGCAATCCTACTCAGGCTCAGGGCTTATGATCAGCCACATCCACCCATCTCCATGCCACCACTCTCCTAAGCAGTAGGTCACCAGCTCAAAATATCTTCCCCTTGGAGATCTACAACCCAGAGCCTGTGCATCCTAAACCACCCACACCCACCCTGATCAGAGGCATGCTGTCCTCCCAGTGACTTGAGCGGAACTTAAGATGCCTCCACCCCCTCCTCTTCCTTCAAGCCAAATCCAGCCTGAGGAAGAAAAATGATGAGGAAGCATTGAGGACTTTGTGGGTGGATCCTGACTCAGGGGGAAGAGCTTGACCCAGAACCACCCCCAACATAAGAGGAAGGGAAATGAGCAAAAGCAGGTAAGACTTATCAACCATGAGCAGATACAGACAAAGGATTCATGGAGGGTCCACACTGCAGTGTGTTTCCCCACTTTTGTGGGTGCTAGAATGCTCTCAGACACACCCAAAGTTGTACAGATGGTTACACCACATAGAGACATGGAGAAGAGACAGAGAAGAGAAGCCAGTGTCACGTTTCTGCCCTGGTGATATTCTCCACTATGCACCCGTGGGTGTGGTGCCTCAAGCCATTATCCCTAGCCGTCAAGGGGCTGGGGTAGAAAGATTGCTGCAAGATCAAGCACAGCTCAGGCTATGTAAGTTCAATGCCAACCTAGGTTACAACATGACATCCTAAAGACGAACAACCACCACCAGAAATAGAGAAACCACCCAGCAAGTTTTACTGAGCAAAGCACTGCCCTGCACTCTGCAGCTAGTACATCAGCAGACACACCCTTCCCAGCCCTGTATGTATGTGCATGTGTGTGCATGTGTGCACGTTTGCATTTATGTGTATGCATGTGCATGTATATGCAAGTGTATGTGATTGTGTCTATACACAGAAAAAAAAAAACATGCCAAAAGCCACTGCAGAAATTCTCAAAGATATTGTAAAAATGTGTTTTAAATGGGTAGCAATAAATTAAACAGAGGGAGCAGTTTCTCCTGTTTTTCATCTCTCTGAGATTTGTTGTCTGCTCACTTACTCCAGCCTACAAGCTTCACTAGAGATGAGAAGCTATAAAGAGACCCTTATGGTCACTTCTGGAAAATACACAGCCCTTCATCATTCCCCTGGCAAAGCTCCACCTGCAGCAGAAGTCCTGCTACTCGTGTTTAAAATGTTTAAAATGTGTCACATGGAGAAAAAGCAACGCAAAGGAGGCGCTGGGATAGCACTGTTAGTAGAATGTTCACCTGGTGCTCACAAAACCCTGGGTTCGATCCCAGCACCACATAAATCAAGCAGACACCTACAATCCCAGCAGAGGCAGGAGAATCAGTAGTTAGGACTATCCTCTACTGCATCGTGCCTTTAAGGCCAGCCTGGGCTACAAAAGATCCTATGCCGAAAAAAGAAGAAAAGGAGAAACTAACAGGCCCTTGTAAAATTTGCCAATGGCTCCCTGTGGGGGGTAAGTTTCCAAAGAATGCTGAACTCCAAAAGCAAGCTGCCAGTCATAGTGATGGGGACAAGTGGTAAGAAGGGCAAAACTTACACTTTCCTCTGTGGGAAACCAGATGGCTCATGGAGCATTGAAAAATCAAATCCAGCATCATTTAAAATTCAGCTTCTTCACTGTATTTATAACATGTCACATGTCTAGAACACACAGGTGGCTGGTAACTACTGTTCTGGGTATCAAGGTCTGCACACCGCAAGCCTAGCTGTGTTCATCATTTCCATGTGTGTTATCAGAGAGCAACCATTACGTCAGTTCCCTTTCACCAATGACCTCAGCAAGTATCACACTTGACTAATGGATTTTCAAAGCCTTTAAAAACATTTCCAACACCAGATATCCTTGACCAAGCCAAGGATGGCGAGGCACATTCTAGGCATGAGCAGAAAGTGAACTGGAGTCCGAGGTAGCAGAGGTGAATGCTGGGGACCTGAATATATTTCCACAGCGAACACTATTTCATTAGATGCCTTTTAGCTGTGGAAGAACCGTCAGATGTGCGCTGTAGGCTGGTCATTGGCCAGTGAGGGGGAAGCTGGACTAGATGCAATCAGAAGGTATAGAATACTATAGGAATTCAGGCAAGAAATGCTTGGGTGAGAAGATGTGGCTAAGTTCATAGAGGACTCGGTAGTGTGTGTATGAAACCCTGGGTTTGGGCACCAGCACCTCAAAACGGGAATGGTGGTGTATGACTACAATCCTAGCATTTGACATAAAAAGTTCATGATTATCCTTGGCTACACAGTAGGTATAGGGCAAGCCTGGGCTGCATATGATCCTGGAAAGAGGGGAGGGGATAGAGGAAGTGGAAGGGGGGAGTCTTGGCAAAGGGGTACCCTGTTCACAGGATTTAGGAACTAAGTGGAGAGCAAACAGTGAAGAGCAGGCAGTGAGTGTCCTTCAGTTGGTGTCCTTGCAGGGACACCGTTGGGAAGGAGGAGAGGTGAGAGGTACTGTACTTATCAGAAAGGAGGTATCCTACACTGTGAGGAGTGGGTGAGCACATCCAGAGAGATGGATGCAAACCTAAGACCAGACCCAAGATCTGCCAGCCCTGGGCTATTTGGAGGTGAGAGGAGAGTTCCCGGGAAAGACAACCTGATCCCGGAGCTCTGAATGCCCAGACTAAATCATCCCCACACAAGGAAAGGTGTGGGGATGATTTCCACAAAAAAGAAGCAGATGCCCCACGCCTCTTATCCAACCACACTGTGAGAGCCATTTATACTATTTCTAGAGTAAGACAGCAGTTTTGAAACAGGTTAAGAAATGACACTCACACCAGAGCCCATGCCAGAAGCTGGAGCCTTGCACTGTGGCAATCTTCCCAGATAATACAAGTAACAAGCCAGCATGCCTGCCACACTTTGGTGTCAGGGCGATCCCTCTTTACAGCCCCACATGAGGGGGCTCCATCTGCTGTGACTGATAAGCTCATGTGTCTGTGTTTATGATATGGCTTGAATATTTTCAGGTTTATTTATCGGCACAAATGAATCATTTATCAGTTTGTGCTTCCTGGTGTTCTGGCAGATGGTAGCTGTTAACTTCGGTAAGGTGTACAGTCACTCTTTGTTGGCACTTCTATTCAAAATGGAGTAACCCGGACCAAGGTTATTGCTTATTAAATGGATTCTTTCTAGGCTAGGCTCAACCTGATATTCCATACAATACAGAGTAAACCACAGCAGTCCCTGCCCGTCCTCGGCATCCCATGCTGGCATCAGGGTGAGGTGAACTCTGATCAGGGTGAGCGCTGAGCAGGGTGAGCCCTGATGCTGTTGGATTCCCCTCTTGGTCTCTTCAGATCACCTCTGAGCTTTTAAAGCCTCAGAGCCCAAGCCCCGCCCCACATGCATACTCAGAATCCACAGGGTAGCCCACTTGGGCAATCATTACAGGGACATCATCCGCTTTCCTATTGTGTTTGGAGCTCACAGGACTGAAGTGATGTCTGGTATTCTAAACCTGTCAAAAGTCCATGGCTGGGGAGGCCCCAGGCCCTGGAGGGAATCTATTGTTTTGCTAGTGAATAAGATGTGTCCATCAAATTGCCTTCTAAATCATTGAGTCTAGAGATTAATGCTGCTATCAGCTTTGGCCAAAAAGCTTCCTTTCTTGTTTGTTTGGGGGTTTTTTCTTGTCTGTTTTACTTTTTTTTTTTTTCTTCCTAAGCCTTCGGATTAGTGGGCTGAGAATCAATATCCCTCCTCAAATCCATCACTATACAGGTGGGAAAACTGAAGCCCAAAACAAGGGGAGCTGCTGAGGTTCTGATATTAGACTGCCAGGAATGTCCCTGGCCTGAGGGAATCCGAGGCATACAGTCTGAAAAGCATTTGCCAGGAGTCCTGTCCCGACAGGGCCACCAGGTGGTGCTGTTCACTGCAGCGTTCCTGGGTCCTCCAGGGACCCTGAGTTCAAGGTGAGCCCAGCCACCTGAGCCCTGGGATTGATCCATCAGGCTCTTTATGAGAATGAAGAATGCAGTCTACTTTGAATCTTGCATGCGCCCATTCATTTTTTTCCTTTCAAAGAGTAACATGTTACCCAAAACTAGAAGAGAAAATGCACCACAGAGTTGTAAGCCTCCCTCCCCCCAAACCACGGCCACAGATGGCATGTTATTGCCACCAAAAAAGGTGGCACATGCCTTTAATCCCAGCACTCGAGACAGAGGCAGAGGCAGGCATAACTCTGAGTTCAAAGCCAGCCTGGTCTAAAAAGAGAGTTCTAGAACAGCCAGGACTACACAGAGAAACCCTGTCTCAGGGCGGGGTGGGGGGACATAGGTGTTATTACATTACAGATGGGATCTTTAAGACTTTTCACATTTACGTTTCATTTTCTTTTATCTCTGTCTATATAGAATGCTGAAAGGAAAATTATATATATATATATATATATATTAAAAAGACATTGGAATTTCTAAAAAAAAAAAAACCCTCAAAATTAACACTCACTCAGACTCCCCAACCAAGAAAAGTTGTTACCAAAATAAAGATCTGCAAACATGCAGAGCTTCAGGATGCAGGGAGAGTTTCCTAACCTTGTCAGCTCCCTTAACTAAAAAGTCCTGTCTTCCATGTTTGTCTTAGGAGCACTGATGTCCTTCTGGGCCTGGACCCCACTCATTGAGGGCTGGGCTGTTCAAGGCTTTCCCTGAAGCCCTGGGGTATGGAGAAGAAATACAGCCAATAGTAGTAGCCTGGGGCCAGGGCCTTGGGGAAGCTGTGGCTTCAGACCCTGAGACCCCATCTCTTCTCTGTAAGGGGCTATGATATCAGTCCCAAGGCCACTGGCCACAGTATTCTCTCTCTGTAATAGACTAGAGATAAGCCATGTTTCCCTTGTGATTATCTTCCTGCTGACCTGGCCCCACTGTGTGATAGTTTCTGTTGACTGTCCTATTTCTCCCCTGGAAAGATCTTCTGATACCACAGTTGTCTGTCTTCTTATCATCTAGTCTCCTGGTTCTCTCTCTCTCTCTCTCTCTCTCTCTCTCTCTCTCTCTCTCTCTCTCTCTCTCTCTCTCCCTGTCGCTGAAGAATGGCCCACTGGCCCAGGTCACCCACCCGTGCCCCAAGGAGTTAGTCATAATGGTCTGCAGAGGAGAGGGCGTTACATTCCTAGTGTAGCCACCAGTGTTTCCCTTCTTCAAGAAAATAATACATGCACACTCACATATACTCACACACACATACACACACACACATACATGCAGACACATTCGTGTATCCACACACATACACATACATGCACACACATTCTCACACACATATACATGCTCACTCAAATATACACACATACTCACACATACACATTCACACAGAGAAACACACACTTTTATACATATATACATGCATACTCCCACATTTTCACACATACACATGCTCACACATACACATACTCATTTACATGTGCATATACACACTCATTCGCACACACATATACATGCTCACACATACATACAGTCACATGTACACTTCACACACATACATGCACACACAAATACACACACACATGCGCACGCAAGTGCTCATGCCAACAATCATAATTAAATGCATTAGCCATTCTTAAAGACATGAAAATAGGAGGGAGACTTCTGGAGAAGTCATTCAGTGAGGAGGAGGAGACAGGAGAGGATTCTGTGGGGAGGAATATGACCAAAGAATGGATAAAAGAATCAGCTGAGGTCCAAGAGAGAGGGAGACATCTATAGTTCCTCTAGCCCTTCCAAATTCCTATCCTCCTCCACTCTCCTTCTCTCAGAAAAGCCCAAATGGCAGTTTACAGTCACAGTAGTGACCCTCCCTGACATCTGTTTAAATACCATGCTGCCACTGAAACCAGGCAGCAGCCACCCCTAAGCCCAGCGGCATGCTGAAGTGGGTCCTGGTTGCTGCCCACATACACTCCCAGCCATCAAGAGTAAGACACAGGCCAGTAACTAAGGCAGTTCCTCTGCTGAGGGAAGGGTCACAGGCAGAGCCTGCTCCATGTGACTCTGGGAAGCTGGGGAGGGACTGCCCCACCCACCCCCAAGAAGAGGAGGCTATCCTGGCCTTAGAATCATCCCATGTTAAAAAAGAAATCCAGAGGATGTTGCTGTCAGGATCTAAGAAGCTTTGCGAGAGCAAACTTTGGGGTGATCTGAAGAAGGGCGTTGCTCGTTTGAGACAAAGCTTGAGAGAGCTGAGGCAGATTCTGAGGAGCCACAGGCAACAGAGCAGAGTTCTGGCCATAGACCAGCAGAGCTGCATAGGTATGGACTCAGCAGGCTGAGGCAAGAGGACCATGATGAGTTCACACCAGTCTGCACTACATAGTGAGTGATTGCCTCTGCTCTTACCTGTGTCTCTTTGAATTCAGTGTAGCCCTGCATCCATCACTTAAGCCCGAGATCCCAAGGTTATATAACCTCCTAAAACAGTATGGCTGGCTGGGACAAGTATGCACATTCAGGACTATGGGGGCAGGGTAGGGTGGGGCGGGACAGGACGGGGCGGGGCATATTTCTGTTTAAACCATAGCATTGGGCTTGCTTCACATCAGTGTTGAGATGTTGTTGTTGTTGTTGTTGTTGACGTCGCCATCGTCATTTAAGACAAGAGTCCCTCTGTGTAGCCTTGATGGCCTGGAACTTATTTTAGAGACTGGCTGACCATGAACTCACAGAGATCTGCCTGTCTCTGCCCTCTGAGTGCTGGAATTAAAGGTGTACACCACCAAGCCTGACCCATGTTTAGATGTTTTAAAAGACAAAAGTCATATGACTTGAACCCCAGTAGGACAAGGACCAGAGCTAGAATATGAAGCCTCCCTCAGTCCTTCTTAGCTGGGCCCTAGAACTCCATACTGATAATAGCGCCTAGGGCCACCTCCCTATTTTCCCCGCAACCAAGGGTCTGCTGTTCTTGGAGACGGGACTTCTTCCTCTCTTCTCCCACTTCATTCCCTTGGCAACACCAATGTCAGACATAACAAATTATTCAACATGATAAACAGATCTCGAACCTCACCCAAGAGTGCAGACCCCAGTCTTCAGGATTCAAGGCCTCTCCCCACAGTCCAGTGTTTTGAAGTGTTAGCGCCAGCAATGTTAGAATTTATGGAGGACAGAGAGAACCTTCCTTTGTGATGTCACAAGGGGCATAGGAAATAGAGCCGAGGGAACAGCTTGTCCCTGGAGAGACCAAGGGACCATGGCTGAAGCAGGCCTCTTCCCTTCTGCGTGTGTAATCCTACTGATCCCAGGGCCGTAAGCCCATCCTACCGTACTCCCTCCCTGATGGCTGAAATTCTCACCGTCCCACCCAGCTACAGCTGTTGTCTACAATTTGAATTTGCGTTGTATCTCTTCAAGACAGATGTTTATTTATTCAGAAAATACAGATACACCCTGCAAGTGCCTAGGACATCCTAGAAAACACAAGGGCTTGGGAACTGGAGAGATGGCTCAGTGGTTAAGAGCACTCACTCTTTGTTCTCCCAGAGGTCCTGACTTCAATTCCCAGTAACCACATGGTGGCTCACAACTATCTGTAGTGGGATCCAATGCCTTCTTTTGAAGGCAGCTACAGTGTACTCCTATACATAAAATAAAAATAAATTCTTTTTCTAAAAAAAAGGGGGGGGAGTGGCTAGAGAGATGGCTCAGCGGTTAAGAGCACTGGCTGCTCTTCCAGAGGTCCTGAGTTCAATTCCCAGCAACCACATAGTGGCTCATAACCATCTGTAATGAGATCTGATGACAGCTACAGTGTACTCACTCATATACACAAAATAAATAAATCTTTAAAAAAAAACACAAAGAGGGGCTGTTGAGGGAATTTGTTATAAACCAAGGACCCAATGTGCAAGGAAATGCATATGTACACAGAAGTTACTGCAGTGTGAAAAACTGCAGGGGCCTTTGAGAAGAATGTCTATCCCTGTAACGTTCTGTGTCACTTCCCAGCCCAGCTCAGTGCATCCCACCCCCACCCAGAGCCTCCTCCAGAGAGGGAGGTATCTGGTGGCTGCTCAGAGAGACAGCAGGCAGGTGGAACACCCTGGGAGCAGATGTTGCCCCCCCACAACCTCCACCCCCTGCAGTTGAGAAGCCCAGATGCAGAGGCACAAGGACTTCTGAAATCTCAAAAGCCAGCTCTGTCCCAGAATATTCCATCCCAGGCCCCTCCATCTTTTCCTTGACTCCCTTTCCAGGGGCCAACCTGCCCTTTCCCACATATGCACCTGACCTGTATTTGCCAAGGTTCTTTGGTGGAACAGAGCCAATGAAATTAATATACATTAAATTAGATTGGCTGACACAGTATGGTCTGAGTCGTTCAATAACGGCTGTCTCACACTAGAGACACTTGAGAATCTTGTAGGTATTTGGTTCACGACAGGGACTCAGAAGTCCCTACCTGGCACCAACAGCCTGGAGGGTCCTGGAAAGTTCCTGGAGGATGCTGGAAGAAGCTAGTTCAGATATCCGTGACAGCAGCAGCAGCAGCAGCAGCAGCAGCAGCAGCAGCAATAAAAGGGCAGATGAATTTACCAATAGGAGTGAAGGCCCAGCCAAGAGATGAACTAGGCTGTCCTTTCTCCAAGTCCTTATCCCCACAGCTATCAGCAGGTGCTTCCCACACTTAGGGTAGGTTTCCCCACAACAATTAAAGCAAAACAATCCCCCCACAGACATGCCCACGGGGCATTCTGTAGTAAACACTCCTTCAGTGAAAATCATAGCCCCCCCCCCCAGGTGATGGCAGATTGTCAAGTTGGCACAGAAAGCAGAAGCATCCTGATTACTGTGTTTGAAGAGACAAAAAAAAAAAAAAAAAAAAAAAAAAAGCTCATGTGAAAGAAAGTCTGGCCCGCTGTCCCTGCTGTCCCTGCTGTCCCTGCTGTCCCTGCAGAGCCTACACACAACTCAGCCCATTTCTCTGCACTCAGTTCCTCCAATGGCCTGAAGGCTCCACGTGGTCCTCCTTGGTCTCCCTTCCCAAGTGGAATTCATTAAGAACACAAGCCGCAGCATCTAGCTGTAATAAACTATCTACTATGACTTTATTCTCCCAGTACCTGTGTTCTAAGGCTTTCCCTGCTGTGTTAGTCAGCTTCACATTGCTGTGACCAAATATTGGGATAAACAAGAGAGAAAAGATTTGCATTGGGTCAGAGCTTCAGAAGTTCTTTTTTTTTTAAGATTTATTTATTTATTTTATGTATATGAGTACACTGTAGCTGTACAGATGGTTGTGAGCCTTCGTGTGGTTGTTGGGAATTGAATTTAGGACTTCTGCTCGTTCTGGTCAACCCCGCTCGTTCTGGACGACCCCATTTGCTCAGTCCCTGCTCGCTCCAACCCAAAGATTCATTTATTATTATAAATAAGTACATTGTAGCTGTCTTCAGACCCACCAGAAAAGGGCATCAGTTCTCATTATGGGTGGTTGTGAGCCACCATGTGGTTGCTGGGATTTGAACACAGGACCTTCAGAAGAGCAGTCAGTGCTCTTAACTGCTGAGCCATCTCACCAGCCCCAGAAGTGAATTCTTTATGAGAGAAGGCACCTTGGAGCAGAGCAGAGAGAGCATGCCTATACCCAGAGGTCTTTTGCCCTTTCATTCCATCTAGGACCTCATCCCGAGAGATGGTGTCCCCCACATTCAGCATGGGTCTCCCCCTTAGTCAACCCTCCCTGGCAAAGCCTTCACAAACATACTCACATATCGACCACCACACCCAGCTAGCAGCCTGAGCCCTGACATGCAGGAAGCCACAGAAGAATGCTCACCACTAGGCAAGGCCACCAGAACTCCACAGAGCACACCAGAGCTGATCGTATAATCAAATGTACATTCAGGCAATGGGTTGCTAGACACCGCAGCAGCTGCTGGCCGGAGATCAGGCCTTGGAACAGGTTCTAGAAGCCATTCCGTGGGGTAGCTACTGGGCATTTAAAATTGAATATCTATCTAAAATTAAATAATTAATAAAAATTAATACAGTTCTATTCAACTTAGAGTTAACCCAAGCCCTCTGCCTCCTGAGCTGAGTCTCGTGTAGGTGGCCACATGTAGCCAATGGCCTTGCGCTCAACCACAAGCATCCATTCTCCTCCATCTGGAGGGAGGGAAGGAGAAGAACAGCAGGTGAAGTGGCGAATCCCAGAGGAGTGGCCCCAGGTGGACAGGATTCTCCTGGAACCCCATAGCATACCCACACTCTCAGTTCCATTCTATCAAGAGACAAGGATTTCTGGAGCCAGACTAGAGCAGCCAAGGAACAGTCACAGTGTCCCTCTGTGGTCTCCCACTTCCCAGGAGGCAACAGTTCTGCTGCCTGCACTGGAGGGACAAGGATCCTTGGGTAGGCTCCTCCCAATAGCTGTACATCCCCATCTGGAGGACGCGACCCTCTCACTGGTGGATCCAATGCTGGCAAAGGTCTACTTTTCAAATTAACAACCTGTCACCTGCCCCACTGTGGAGGCACCTGCTAGAAGACAATTCTTTTCTAGCAGGCTGCAGACTTCACTGCCCGGAGAGAGAGCCTGGACTCAGTACTTAGGCAATATCCACCATCATCTTCTGGGGCTCTTGTGAGAGGCTAGAGACTTCATGGATCGTGTTCCTGTGGCTAAGCAATTCTAGGAGCCTCCTCTTCCTCTGATTGTCTTATGAACCTTCCATTCTGCACCTCATCCTGCATGATTGAAATGCAAAGCCAAGGAAAGCAGGCAGACCCTAAGAGGACCCAGTGCTGTGTGGCACTTCCTGGGGAGATGGGAACAAAAGTCTGATACCTGGTACTAATGACAGACAAAAGAAACAACTCCACTCAAGTCTTAGTGATCCAGTGAGTTTATTGGGGTCACTTACAAAGCATGAATGAAGGGCTTCTCCCAGGAACACAGGGGACTCAAATGCAGCTACATCACTGGAAGCTTACCCCAGAATGGAGACAACCTATAGACGTTGCATTCCTGGAGCCCCCTGTATGACTTACAGACAGCTCCATCCAATTGCAGAGTCTCCACTCCCCAGGAGTTATCACTGCTTGGTGTGTGTTGGGGCCAGGGGGTGTGGGAGATGTGGGGTGGGTGGAGTGATTCTGAATCCTGTAAGCTTCAGGAACTTCCTGAGAATTATGAGTGGGTTTTGCCTGGATATGTGTAAATATACCATGTTTGTGCCTGGTGCCTGTGGAGATCAGAAGAGGGTATCAGATCCCCTGAAACTGGGGTCACAGATGTTTGTGAGCCACTGTGTGTCCTAATTCCTTGTGATGGTTTGTATATGCTCTGTCTAGGGTTAGAAGGTGTGGTCCTGTTGGAGTAGGTGTGTCACTGTAGGTGTGAGACTTAAGACCCTCATCCTAGCTGCCTAGAAGTCAGTATTCTGTTAGCAGCCTTCAGATGAAGATGTAGAACTCTCAGCTCCTCCTGCACCAGGCCTGCCTGAATGCTGCCATGTACCCACTTTGATGATAATGGACTGAACCTCTGAACCTGTAGGCTAGCTCCAACTAAATGTTGTCCTTATAAGAGTTGCCTTGGTCGTGGTGTCTGTTCACAGCAGTAAAACCCTAAAACCCTAACTAAGACAACACTGCTGACCTCCATCCCAACCCTTGGCCCACAAAAAAATCATAATTTAGATGGTTCACAATTTAAATGGTTCATGTTTAAAGTCACTACAGGGACCCAAGCAATGACTCATTCAGTAAAATCCTTGCTTTGCAAGCATGAGGACATGGGTTCAAGCCTCTAGAACCTCCTTGCTTTTTAATCCAATAACTAGAGAGATGCCTCATTGGCTAAGAGTCCTGGCTACTCTTGCAGAGGACCCAGGTTTGATTCTAGAATCCATATCAAACAGCTCACAATCACCTATAATCCCAGGTCTAGAGGATCTGGCATGCTCTTCTGGTTTCCATAGACACCTGCACACATGCGGTGCTGCAGACAATCGGGCACACATCCATATACATGAACTCTTTAAATCTTGTTTTTTTTCAAAGCCAAGTGTGGTGGTACTTGTAATCAGCCTAGCAACTGTAGGCAAATGAGAGACTGGCTCAAAAAACAAGGTAAACAGCACCTAGGGAATAACACCTGAGGTTACTTTACACACACACACACACACACACACACACACACACACACAGAATACAGGAAGGAAGGTAGGAAGGGAGGAAGGAAGGAAGGAAGGAAGGAAGGAAGGAAGGAAGGAGGGAGGGAGGGAGGGAGGGAGGGAGGGAGGGAGGGAGGGAGGGAGGGAAGGAAGGAAGGAAGGAAGGAAGGAAGGAAGGAAGGAAGGAAGGAAGGAAGGAAGGAAGGAAGGAAGGAAGGAAGGAAGGAAGAAAAGATGTAGGAGTGATATTACACAGTAAAATCTATACATGATTATTGGGTGTATAGTTGCCACCATCCCACTTAGGGACTTTCCTTCCAAAACAGAAACTGGATAAATGCATGCTTTTCCAGGACCTCTGTCTCCAGAGCAGAGCACAGATGCACACAGGCTGACGGGGTTTTTTTGTTTTGTTTTGTTTTGTTTTGTTTTGGACTTGTGCGGTGCACAATCTGTGCATCACATGTGGCCCTGACCCCAGGTACGGAGACACACAGATTTGCCTGCAGGCTCTGTGTGGGAAAGCAGTGATGTACAGGCACATCAGTAAGCCAGCTTCCATGGCAACAGTCTCAGCAGCCTGGCAACAGCATCCACAGCCACAGTAGCCAAGGAACCCACACAGATCTGCACGCAATGTATGCAATGTGATTCATGGGTTTTGTTCCTTCCATAACCGGTGCATCAGGTTGTTCCTGTGGCTTCCCAGCAATTTATTTCTGTGTGAATTTACCAAACTGATCTTTCTACTTACAGCTTAAGTAGCATCCGCTTTGGAATAGGTCTGTTTAAGTGAGTTGGGTTGAACCTGTTGACTGGGTCAGTGGTTAGCTGTCTGCTTGTGTTTTTAACTGGACCCCAGCTAGAATTTCCTGAGATTTCAGTTGAGGAGTTGCCCCTATCACATTTGCACATAGGCAAGTCTGTGGGGTGTTTTCTTGATGTGTGATTGATGTGGGAGGGACCCGCTCACTTTGGGTAGTGCCACCCTGAGCAGGCGGTCTTGTGTTCTGTAAGGAAGCAGGCTGAGCAAGTCGCGGGGCAAGCCAGGAAGCAGCATCCCTCCATGGCTTCTGCTTCAGTCCCAGCCTCCAGGTTCCTGCTTGAGCCCTATCTCCCCTTCATGATGAACTGTGTGGCCTGTGAGCCAAATAAACCCTTTCTTCCTCAAGCTGATTCTGGTGGTGGTGTTATCACAGCCACGGAGAAGCAAACTAGGAGAGCGCAGGGCTCAGCTTCCTCCCGGCCACATTCCCCTGTGGGCACACAATAACAGAATTTGCTCTCAGGGTTCCCAGACATCCTTCAGTCACTGTGTGACATGTAGGCTAGAGAGGAGAGCCTGATCAGCTGGAACGGCCAGGTGAATGGCTGCCCGTGAGAGAAATGATAGAGCTGAGCCCGACAGAGCAGAAGTACCCTACATCCATCTCTCCCAGGATCTTTTCCACCAGCCTGGGTGAACCTTTGCACTGGGACTTCAAGGTGCTGGCCATGGAATCTAGACATGCCACATCCCTCCACCTACAGCCATGGCCAGGGCGTTCCTAACTAGCTTTACATTCGCTCTGCCTAAATGGCCACTAGGCTTGTGCAAACACACTCCAGTGGTCTCTTGAGGGTGGAAAACCACAGAGATAGGTATGGATGGAGCCATTTTCTGAAGAAGGGCACCATGGCCTTGGCCTCCCTTCCTAGCCTAGAGTTCTCCTTCCCCACTGCTCTGCCCTCCTTTGTTCTGCCTCTCTCCCTCTCCTCTCCCTTTCTCTCTTACTGACTCTCCCTCTCCCTTTTTTTTCCCTGTCATACTCCCTCGTTCTTGAACACATGCACAAGAGAGAGAAAGAGAGACAGACAGGCGGACAGACAGACCTACCGACCGACCAGAGACTATTTGCTAGTGCCCCGGCACTCCTCCAGCTGGGCAAACCTCTCTGGCTTTCTCTATCTTTCCCACTGGGTGGCAGTGTGGCACCATGCATTGACATCCCTGACCCACGGCCCGAGGCTGTCTCTTTGCTCATCTTATCTCAGCCTGTACTCCTCAGAGGATTCTAAAGAGGACACCCACGCCAGCTTTCCGGTCACGCCTCACTGCGGCACCTAATGAATCTCAGCTCTCGCCTGAGCCGCCACAGCCCTGCTGCGCAGCCAGCCCCGCCCCCACCCGCCCCCGGTCTGAACTGAGGTTCCCTCCTGAATCTCGGGAAGGGAATTCAGGACGGAGGTCTGGCTCCGCGCCCAGGTGTTTGTACCTAACCTGATCTGCTTCAAAGCAGTCACCGTAATGTAAATGTACCAGGTATAAACAATGGCTAGAACGCCGTTGCTATGTTTTATATTAACACAAATTTGCCTAAATGGAGCTTAACAGAGGAAACTACAAGGTGCCTGGTACTTCTAATCTCCCATAAGGTGCAGAGCAGAGCAGAGCTCTGGTTCACCTTCCGTTCCAGTTAGGTATTAATGCCGATGCAAGCCTAGGTATGAGAGTAAGTTTGTAAGACATCCTAGAGCAATGGTTCGCAACCTTCCTAGTGCTGCAACCCTTTAATTCAGTTCCTCATGTTGTGGTGACTTACATTCGTAAAATTATTTTGTTGTTACTTCATAACTGTAATTTTGCTACTGTTATGAATTGTAATGCAAAATATGCATGTAAATGTCTCATCCCAGCTTGGGACATGGCTGGGCCAGTTGCTGTGAACATACAGCTGCTCGCTCAAGTTGACTTCAAGAGGTCAAGGCGTTCATGTTGGAGAAGGGAAGGGGAGGAGAGAAGGGAGGGCAGACAGATCCCACTGTACAGGAAGATAAAAAATTCCCTCAGGCAGCCCCCGGAGCACTGAGAACTAGGCTAGAGGGCGTCCCTGATGACCCTCTACCCGGTTATACGGCAGCACTCTCACACAGAAGACTCCAAGGCTCACCCTCGCCTCCAGGATAAGTGGACACGAGGCAAGGGAGAGATTCCACGGGCAGCAGATGCCACGGGTGAGCAGGGAGATGTAGACACCTCCTCAGTGCTCTCCAGGGCCATCTGGGTCCGAAGACATGCCCATCCCCCACCCCGACCTGGAGCAGAGCAGTCTCACACACTGTGGATGCTTAACTGGACCCGGGTAGAGTCTCTTTCCCATTTGACTGCCATATATGTCAAGATGTTACTCAAGCACGTTGAAGGCAGCCCAGCCACTCGACAGCTAACTCCACCCCTAAGAGGGAAGATGCAGAAGGATGCTGTTCGCCACACTGACCGCTGAGAGGCAGACTTGTAAGGGATGAGGCTAGACCACCCATGAATGCTCCCTGGCACCCTCACCCTGACTTGCTCCTCCTTCAGTAGACCCTCTCTTGCCTCCCCTGCAGAAAGCTTCCAGGCTTGAACTGAGAGCTGACCATCAAAATCATAACGGTGGAGCCCAACTTCCTGGTTGGTTTCTCCTTCAGATAATGTCCGGCACGTCCACATGATGAGGAGACTGGATACAAGTGCAGCCCTGTCTGTAGCATGAATCTGTGGAAATAGCATGTAAGAAGAAGTCCCAGGAGTCCCCAAAGCCCAGTCTAGAATGTCAACCCTCAGAGAAGCCAGAACAGGCAAACCACTGACTACTGAGAGACAAACCACTCGTGGAACAAGGTAGATTCAGAGACCAGAGGGGGTTTCCACTCTTCCTACCAATACCTAATTAAGGTGTGCCCATACATGCTCAAAGGTGCTCACACAAGCTTCGCCCCAGCCTATCTTTGTCTTTTCTGAAGGGGATTCCAATGAACAGAACATAGGGGAGCGGGGAGCTCTGCTTCCTTTGGGAAAATGAACACAGGCTCGGCTATGCCAGATCAAGACTGAAATCTCTGAGGACTTACCGACAGCATTGTCCCCCAGGCGTGGTATCATTCCCCCAGTTCATGGCTCACTCTAAAAGGATGGAGCCGTGATGCTGAACAGCCATAGCGAGAATATGCATTGAAGAAATGCCAAGTAACAACCCCAGATCAACAAAACTGTGCAGGTGGCACCAAGGGAAGGACCACCAGGGAGAAAGGCAGGCAGGCAGGCCTCTCCAGGTCAAAAGTTAGACAGAAGCAGCAGCAGACTGGCTCAGATAAGCACCTGGGCACCTTTTGCTTTATTCTGCTTTCCCACTTACAAAGACAGGAACCTCCTCTCCCAAACAAACCAGGAACCTCTCAGCTCATATGTTACAAGAATTTTCTCCCTGGTGTGAAGGGGAAGCTACGGAATATATCTAAGCCCTGCCCCCCACCCCACCCACCGCCCGCACCTCCATCCTGTCTAAAATCTCAATGGCAAAGTTCAGCTCCACCCACGTCCGTGCTGGGGAAATAATGGGTTTAGTGGGTGAGGGGTTATGTGCCAGAGTGTAGGTGGCCCTAAAACATCCAAAGTGGACAGTGTACACCCGGCATGGATGGCAGAATCCCCTTTTCCTAGTCCTTTCTCAGACTACACAATTTAGCTCTTCCCAGAGACCCTAAGATACTTGCAGTTAGAACAGAATTATATATAACTGGCCAGAGAGGAGTGGCTGGGATACTCAGGCCAATGACCTTCCATGCCTGCTGTAAGGGAATGTCAACAGAAAACCAGCCTAGCTGTGATGCGCTTTGCCAATCAGACACTATATTTATGATGGCGTAGTTTGTTCTACTTAGAAGACAAGGCTGCATAAAATCACGGTGCCTGAAGAGGCTTCCAGAGAAACTTTGAAAAAAATAAAAACCTACGTCAAGAACTGTGAAACAGAATCAACTAACCTGGGCTCCCAGGGACTCCCGAAGTCTGAGCCACCAACAAGGGAGCCTGCATGAATCTGACCTAGGCCTTTTGCACATACGTTACATTACAGTTGTGTAGCTTGGTCTTCTTTTGGGACTCCTAACAGTGGGAGTAAGGGA
>NC_000078.6:29567500-29662500 GCF_000001635.26 Mus musculus
TGAAACTGAACAGCACTATTCTTATCAGTAAGGCTAATTTAATTCAAATCAGGGCTGTGAAAAAGAAAGAAATCTTTTAATCTCTCAGGCTTGGTACTTTCTATTCACCATAATTATTTTTTCATTGTTCAAAAACCATATTTCTGGAGAAAGTCAACACCTAGTTTTTGACCTTGGAATCTGGGACCAGTGCCCTCTATGGGACTCAGTTTCCCCATCTGACAAATGAATGTGGAGACTACAATGTTATATGGAGCCTACAGGAGTTGATATGTGTAACATGTTGTGTGTTCATACTGCATGTCTGTCACTCTATATACAAGCCACAGATAAACTATATGTGGCTGCCATCTTGCCTCTTGCACAGGTGGGGACTATGTGTTCATTTTCTCTCTCTTAGACTGGTTAATTTTACATTTTAAAGCCAAATGCAGAACTAAACTAGTAAAGAAATTGCTGACACACGTTATGTTGGATCGACTTCTAAAGGTGTTTCAAAACTTATTTTTTTCTATTTAGTATTTTAAAAATAACTTACTGATAATAGATTAGGGATGTTTGGATTGAGTGATCAGCCATAGCTCTGTTTTTTTTCTTGAGCATTAAATTATCTTTAATAATTAATTAATAATTAATAGTTAATTTCTCCTTGCAAAGAGTGTATAACTCCAGTTTTTTTTTATCACTATGCTGTGAACCCACTCATTCTTCACCCTTTTATAATCCCAGAAAGGCAGTGACATGGCCATTCCTTAATATTAATTTTTTGGCTTTTACACACCATTTAAAGTCAGCTATTCTGTGAATAGGTCCAGAGTTAGGAATTTACCAACTACAGTCCCCAAGAAATAAATGGACTGTCTACTGAGCAGCAAACTGAAGAGTTGAGAAGCCACAATTGCATGTAGGAGTGACATCTTCTACTGTCTTCCATTCCTGTCTTATTTTAATGTATTTTTGTTTTATTTTTTGAATTTTTTTGTCTTCCTTTCAAATGTGAAGTCACTTTTATAGCCTATAAAGCAGCCATCCTTTCTGTTACAGAAAACAAACAAACAACTGGCTTCCATGAGATTTACCTTTGACAATTGCTTTGCTGAAATGATTATCAGGTATGCAGCACACATGGATGAGTAGAGATTAAGGATACTGACAAATTAGTCAGAATTCAGAGTAGAAGCTAAAGACAAACACAAATAGTGAATGCCGTGTGCCTAGCTAAGCTCTGGGACGCTGGAGAGGCATGGTGATCTTGATGGACAGACCAGGTTGGATTTCTTGGAAGGGTTGAGTTAAACTTGCTTTGTCTCTCGAAATGGGAGAAAGAAACAGTCAGGAGAAGAGAAGGAGATAAGGGCTGCATATGAACTCTAAGCCATACATCTGTGTTCAGAAAAGGAGAGGGACCAACGCTCAAATCTGTGCTGAGTGACTTGGAGGTGAAATTCAGTCTTGGGTCAGCGGCTAGTGCTATACTTTGTTACAACACAGCAACCCTAGAGGTGTGGGGACCATGGCAATGTCAAGGTGACCAAGGAGAGGTAGACATAAGCAGATAGTGGTGGCTGTACCCTGACTTGATTATCTGCTAAAGCTCTCATTCTTGAATTTGTCAAATTGCCTCTCTGTCATTGTAAAAAAAAAAAAAAAGACTTTATTAATTAGTAGTTGCCATTTCTGTAAAATTCAAAATGCTGCCTTATCTAGGTACTGTCAGCAGAGTGATTCAAATAGGAAGAACAGGGACCCTCATGTGAGCACCTGCAACCTGATCCTCACTCAGCCGAGGTGGTACTATGTGCGAAGAACATTTAATCCTGACAGATGTGCTGGGCAGGTGCTCTCAGAGGATGTGTTGGGGAGGCAAGCCACGTGTCCTGTATTCTCTGTGCCTTACAGACAATGGTTATAGACAGACGCTGACGAATGGTAACAGTCGTTGTTTTGACTCCTGCTAGGCTGCATTTCCCCACTAACACATGTGCTAAGTGTCTGTGGTGTGTTGGGTGCTGTGGTGTGTGAAGACCAGCCACAGAGCTCTCAACAAGGAAGGAAACACAAAACAGCGGGTCAAGCACAACCGGAAACAGCTGTGAATAGACAGGGAAGTCAGTCGGGGTGGGTGAGATCATTAAGCATGATTTTGAAGGGCAAGAAGCTGGGAGTTTAGGCAGAGTTGGGTAGCTGAGAATTTCCCTTGACTTGGGACAAAAGGAATTCAACAAGAAACTTAAAAGGGATGTGTTGATTGTGTGAGGATTAGAGCAGAAGAATGGGCTGGTACGCTGTCCTAAGGAACATGTCTGTGTCAGATATGCTGAAATTTGTCTCACAGGCAGTGAGAAAATATGTGAAACAGAAAGCATCTATAGCTAGGATAAAAACAAAGATCAGGCACTGGAGAAAGGGAAAGACCTCCCAGATAGAATCTGGTGTTCAAATTATATCAATACCATGTACGTTAAATTAGGTAGGTCCCCACTATGACCTCTGTCTTAGTTAGGGTTTTACTGCTGTGAACAGACACCATGACCAAAGTAAGACTTATGAAGGAAAACATTTAATTGGGGCTGGCTTACAGGTTGAGGTTTGGTCCATTATCATAAAGTGGGAACATGACAACATCCAGGCAGGCATGGTACAGGAGGAGCTGAGAGTTCTACATCTTCATCTGAAGGCTGCTAGCAGAAGACTGGCTTCCAGGAAGCTAGGATGAAGGTCTTAAATCTCACACCCCCAGTGACACACCTACTCCAACAGGGCCATACCTTCTAATAGTGCCGCTCCCTGGGCCAAGCATATTCAAACCATCACACCCTCAAGGAGGCCATTTCCCCTTTTCAGGCTTTGTGATGCTCACCTCAACCATGTTCATGTAGCCCCTCACTGGGGTGTTGGGCTTTGTATTATCAGCACGAGCAACTACAATACTGAAGTCAGGGGTAAGACCCCTCTTCAGCTCAGTTGTACCTTCTGCGATAACAAACACACTCAAATCTACATGACCACCTGCCTTGGAACCTCCTGCTCCATCATTATTCCAGGCAGCGGTCCAAAGCCCACTCTGGCGCTGCTCATGTGTTCCCACAGTCACGTGTCCTGTGTGGAATACTCTCTCACTGTTCTTTTCCAGAACTGGAGTGCATCCATGGAGTAGCACACCTGTCTCCACATGGTGCCACCAGCGGTCATGTTCCCAGCCTGTATACACTCATTGAGCTTGCCAGGAGTTTCTTGGGAGGTGCTCTGGGGATGTCAGGGAGAGGCCCTTGGACCTAGCCATAGTTGGCTTGTATCAGCCTCTGATGGGAGCCTCCTTTGAGGCATTCCCATTCATTTGTGTTTTCCATCTCTTGGCGGTATGTACAGGAGTAATGTGGGAGTTTGTAGGAGAGGCCTTAACAAGATCTACACATCTGACATGCAAGTGTGGTAGTACCCTGAGAGCTCCCACAGTCTGTGCACCTGTGCTGGGGGTGATTATATTGACTGTTTTTTTTTAATATGCTTTAATTACACAAGACCTCCTTTCTTAGACTATTCCCCCTAGTCACAGAAATTACTTTAGAAAAAAAAAATCAAGCCCAACTCTCCTGGAACAAAATGCATCCAGTTCTGAAAATAGAAGGCAGTGCTTTTCACACGGTAATTAAGGGTGGCCCTTTCCCTGTCCTGAGGTTTTAAAAGAAAAATGAATTCATATTGCAAATAAACTCCAATGACACATGAGGACTTAAAATTCAATAGACTCCTCTCTATTCCTCACCCTCCCTCCCTCCTCTTCTTTCCTTGGCCTTGCCTTTCCCCTTTTTATTTACACAGAAAAAGATCTATATTTGAGTCCCAGCTCTTGTGTTCATCCCATAATCAAATGGTTAGCGTTCTAGTATGTCCTGAGAGCATTTAAAGTTTTTGTTGTTACATTAATTGTGTGTGTGTGGATGCACGCACATGCATGTGCACACACATGTGTGTATATGCATACCGTGGTATGCCTGTGGAGGTTGGAGGTAAGTGTTCAGGAGTCAATTCTCTCCTTCCAACATGTGGGTCCCAGGGTCAGGCTTGGCTGCAAGTGCCTACATCCTATGAAGCTGATGCCAGCTTCATTTTTAAAAACTTTAATGAGAGGCAGATTTAAACCACCAGAACTTCTGATTTTCAACCATAGGAGTGGGTGGATGGAAAGTTGTATTATATAATTCTTACCTCCTGGCGCTCACAGAGCAGTGACACCATTGTCTTTTCCAGGTCTGTTTTTCCTGCTTATAACCCAGATTCCCTCCCTAGTGATCTTTAAAACTTTGAACAGGTTAGTCTTAGAGCTTGGCACTGCTTGCTCTGCAGCTCCATGGATTCCTACAGCCACTGCCCTGGGTGGGTGAGTCCAGAGCATCCCTGTGTTGCTCTGAGCACTGACGCTTGGCATTTCTGCCTCCTCTGCGAACGTGCTCCAAGTCATTGTGTGGGCGAGGATGGATCCTTAGGGGGCCACTTTCTAGAGAGCAGTAACACTGCAAACTTTGTGATGCATACATTTTAAAAACTGAAAAATTCTGACTCTAGAGTCTGTAGGAATGTGGGGGACAGGAAAGCCCCATGGACTTACACCCAGGAAGCTGGATGCAAAGGTTAGATTTGTCAGTAACTTCCTGGTCTTAATCTTTAATTTTTTTCTGACTATTGAACTCTTTCTTAATGAGTGAGCATTATCAGTCTTATTTATCGCTTTGCTCAAAAATAATCCTTAACTCTAACACTAGAATAGAAAACAGAACCCAGGACTCACCTCTAAGGAAAACACATTTTTGCAGGTGCAAGTTTGAGAGGGCATATCAAGTATATTCATTAATTAATACATTTGATATGAAATACAACTGTGAAGAATAAAGTAGGCCAGAGGGAATGTGCTGTGGGGGTTGGATGAGAGATGTCCCTGGGAAGAGCCTACTGATAAGTCCAGAAGACAATAATAAAAAAAAAAAGTGAGCCTTGGAGGCCTGGGGATGACCAGCTATCCCAGACAGCCCTTTAGGGATTTGAGAAGGCAATTGCAAGTGGGAAAATAAGTTAGGCAAAGGTCCTGAGGCAAGACTGTGTGTGTAATATTCCAGGAACAATGGAACAGAATGCACGGGAGCTGCGGCAGAGATGGAAAATACATCAGGGCAGCAGTCACTACAGATTGCTCAGTCCTCTCACGTGTGCAGATGTAGGTTCTAGAAGTAGTAGTAAGAGGATGCCCCCACCTTGTATTAACTGAGAATCAAAGCTCCTGGAAGACCTAGAGCCTAAGGAAGTCTATGAAATGGGCACTTCAGGAGGCTCCCCTGGCTCCAGGAAGGAAAGGAACAGATGTGTGATAAGAAGTGGAGGGAGATGGACAGAACCACAGCCACAGAGACAGGGAGAGTCTGGACAAGGGCTTCAACGGAAAGGGGCAGATGAGATGGGAACATCGCAGATGACAGAGGCTCTACTTGTTTGCTGTCCTGGTGGTAAAAAGAAGAGGAGTAGAAAGAAAAGGTGCCTACAGCTTGCTAAGAGGCAAGAGAGTTGGAGGAGGAACAGCTGCAGGTGAGTTCTATTTGAAGAAGGCAAGCCAAGACCAGGTGAGTCTAGTGTACTTGACAAAGATGCTGGGGACAGCCATGAATGTGCCATTTGGGAGACACTGGTGGTATAGATTAGGATTTTGGAACACCCAAGTTCAATGCTGACTTTTCAGAGAGGATAGGGGTCCAAAGGTCAGACCAGTCTGTGGATCAGAGAAGGAGTCAGCAAGATGGCAGGGATGGATAGAGGCTAGTCAGGCAGGGGTTGGGGGATGATCCTATTAAATATTGCAGCAGGTGGGGCCAGATAGACACAGAGTGCTCAACCTGTCATGGTTGAACCTAGGTCAAAACAGATACTGCCCATAGTGGTGATTGTTGGGACTACTATGGTCACAGCCTGAATGAGAAAAGGGTTTACATAGGTGGATTAGCCTGAAGGAATGGCGCAGTTTTCCTTCTGTGTCTTAGTCAGGGTTTCTAAGGCTGTGATAAAACATCATGACCAAAAGCAACTTGGGGAGAAAAGGGTTTATTCTTAGCTTACAACGCTCAGGTCAAATTCCTTTACTGGGAGAAGACAGGGAAGCAATTCAAGACAGGAACTTAAAATCAGGAACTGAAAAAGATACCCTGGAGGAGCGTTGCCTACTGGTTTGCTTTCCTGAGCTTAATCAGCCTGCTTTCTTAAGCTATCCAGGATTGCCTTCCCAGGAATGGTACTACAGTAGGCTGGACCCTCCCATATCAACCATGAGTCAATCACACATCCAATAGGCTGCCTATAGACTAATTTTACAAAGGCATTTATCAACTAAGAATCCCTCTTCCCAGATATGTCTGATTGTAGGGGTGATAGCTATGAACTAGGATCCTGAGGAAAAGGAAGTTCAGATCTAGTGGCCAAGATGCAAGGACAAATGGAACTGAAGGGAAATGGTGTGTCTATAATTGAGAGTGTAAGAAGAAGACTGCTTTTAGCAGTGATCTTGGCCATGTGAATGGTAGAGGAAGACCAGGCACAGAGAAACTCGGGCGTGGGCACAAGAACATTCAGATACAGGTGAGCTGCAGACCCTTGTGTGTAGAAACCTGAAACAAGCAGACCAAGTGGCAGGGTGCCTGCTGGTTTGGGGCGCAGGGGAAGTGGAGGCTCATACTTTCCTAAATCTAGAGACAGCAGGAAGGGTAAACTCTAGTATAGGCAGTGTTCTCAGAAGGCAGCCATACTTCAGGCTGGGCCAGTCAACAGAACATATGGACACATTGCTGTTGATGGTTCCAGGGTCTCAGAGTTGGGAGAGGTTAGGCCACGTCAGGACAGGTGGAGAGCAGGGTCAGAGCAGAGGAACACCTTGCAAAAAGAGAGTTCAGTTGACAGGTGCTCTGAGCACTGGTGTGCATGGACCCAGTGAAGCCAGAAGCTGGCCAAGCCGGGTGTGACGATTACTCATGGCCACCACTTTGGAGAGATTGACACCTAAGAGCTCAGCAATATGCCAACCTAACCAGTGGTGAAATCTAAGAATGCACTCAGATTCTAAACAGATGATAGGGAAGTGGTGGATAATGGGAGGCCGAGCCAGGCTGGAGGAAGTGGGTCACTTGGAGAGGTGTCTGTCCTTGAGGGTTTTGTCTTGCCAAGCCCTGTTCAGTTATGGCTTCGCTCTGTTTCCTGTCTGCTGCGACGAACTAAAAGCCCTTTTGTCATAGCAAGGGGAAAAGTAATTCACGCCCGTGACTTTGCAGAATTCGCCTCACCTGCTATGTCCCCATGTGTCACAGAAGCAGCCTCTTGCAATCTCAGAATTCCTCGGGAATTTGACATTGCACATCCGTGGATAAAAGAACCATAGTTGCGGCCTGAATTGCTGTCCCCGAAAGTCTCCTGTGTAGAAGCTGTCATTCCATTGTAACCACAATGAAATGAGCCTGGGAGTAGAGCCTGACCTAGCAGGGCCCTCCCTGAAGGTGAAGACACAAGAAGATGCCACGTTCGAGGCAGGCATAGCATTCACCACAATTCAGATCACCTGGTGCCTCGCTCTTGGCTGTCCACCCCCCAGAGCTGGGAGGGAGAATATTTCCAGTCTCAAACCCCAGCTTTGCTCTTTATCATAGGAGCTTCAGGAGACAAGACAGAACCAAAGGTCCCAGCAACGTGGCTCAGGGTGATTATATCATGTAGCTTCCTGGAACTCTCTAGGAAAAGACAGACTGGGAGCAGACTGAGCCCTGAAGAATCTAAGGGTTAGCAGGATAATGGTACTTATCCACTGGCAACTCAAATTCAATCCTTGGGGGTCCATATAAAGGTGGAAAAAAGGAACCAACTTCCAAATGTTGTCTTCTGACCTCCACAGGGCAAGCATGCATTCATAATTCTGACTCTCTCTCTCTCTCTCTCTCTCTCTCACACACACACACACACACATACACGCATGCATGCACACATATGCACATACACATACGAAAAATAAATTTAATAAAATATTTGAAACTAGGTAACATTTGAATAAAAGGATGACTTCCTGGTATTGGAAGATGGAGCTTTTCAGCTCAGCTTGCCCCCATGGGGCAGCGCTGCGCATGTGCATGAACCTCCCTTCGTACATGCAGTAATTGGCTTTTGAAGACTACACTGAGCTGAGAAAGAGAGCTCTGTGGTGCCAGGCTCAATGTGCTCTGTCTTGGGGATTCTTTAAAACGGTAGTATAAAACTCTGCGTTCTGGGCACTGTGTCCACTTGTGATGTGTTGCAAACCATTGAAACAAAATTGAAAGATTGAAAAGTCACCTATGAGTGGCTCACTACACATCAAAACACTTCAGACGAGGCATAATCACTGAGGGCAAGGGTCCACAGGCATGCCTTTACATGCTTGCCTTCAATTTGTAAAGGGAAGAGAAGTCAACATACATGCATACTCACACACATGTGGAGAGCAACCTGCGTGGCACAAGAAGGCTTTCCTGGCTGACTAGAACACAAGAGCTGCCTCGTGAATCAGAAAGGGGCTAAAGCAGCTATGAAGCCCGCGCTACAGTCAAGAACTTAAGTATTCTGACATTTCCATGTTAACCACTGACCACAAAGGGCACAACCTGAACAGGGACAGGTGTTACTAACTCTGAAATGAGGGGAACAGTGATAGACAGGGACAAAAGCATTAGGCGTATACTCTTACACACATCTGCAATCTCACACTAGCCTAGAAGTATATGGTGTCAGAGTGAACCAAGGTAGGGACTCCAGGGACCCCAGGACCAAGATTCACTTCCTTTAGGGTAGGGAAGCCAGAGTGTCTAGGGCCAGCCTGCACTTTCATTAAGAGCTTTTGTGCAATCACTTAGTGTCCTCCGTGTCCTTCAGTGACTACACTTACAAATTACCTGGCAAAGTTGAGTCTCAATTAAGAAGATTGTAATTTCTCTGTGCCTGCATGTCATCTCTTGGGCAGACTTCAAGTTTTACTTCGATCTATGACTTTTTGGCACATCCTTTTCTCCCTCTCCTCTCTCTTCATTCTGTCTGTCATGTGGCAAAGACTCAAAAGGAGATTGCAGAAAGAATCAACAGTGTTGTGTGATTGACTGTTCAAGTTGCTAGGATGACACTAGAAGCAGACATCATCTGTTGAGCTGGTCTGCTTAGGATGCTCCAGCAAGTACCGCATCCCAGGACTCCTCCAGTCTCACTGCTCTGGACACCAAATCCAACAATAAGACACCAGAAGTCTTCATATCTGGAAAGGGCTCTGTGCTGTTTTTCAGGTGCCCATCTTATTATGTGTTCATCAGGCAGACAGAAGGCTGACTGTCCCCCTCATCCTAAAAGGTAGCTAATCTCACCCCAGGATTTATTTATTGTTATCTACCTTCCTTTCAAGTATTATTGCACAGAGGCTGCAAAATGAGAATCTTGAAGGAGCAAACCTAACCTTCAGGTTATGACATGTGTGAACATGTGTACACATACACAGAGCTTTCCATGTACTTGAATATCTATGCTTACATGGCATAGAGATGTATGTATATACACGCATGAGTTATTATAGTAAGAATTCTAAATGCCTGTGAAGATGAAGAAGTGGGGCATCATGTTTTTGGCATAGTAAGGGATAATTCAGGCTAAGAGACTCCACAAAGACTAACTTGATGGAAGGGGAGTCTGTGGGATTCTGCCTTTTTGGTTAGATCAAAGCCTTCCAGGCAGAAGGTACTACAAGGATGATTTCTTCCCAGAGCCAAGCAGAAAACACAGGCATTACTCAATCTCCTGGTATCTGGGGGAGAGAGAAGGGCAGGATGGTGAATATGAGGCCAGGAAGCTGAAGAATTACGCATGCTGACTCTGCTGAAAGGCAGTGAGTATGGCCAGGGTCAACAGAGGTCCCAAGGATGCTGCTCTCTGCCTCAACAGTGGCAAATCAGAGGCAAAGCAACTAGAGATAATCTTCGTAGATAGTTAGATGGGATTAGGTATGTTCAGGCAGTATGGCCATGGACCCTGGGGGAAATTCTATCCATGAGCAAATGCCAGTTTCCATCACCTTGCTTAATTTTCTCATCTGATAAAAGATGATAAACCTTGCCCTTGTTTGGAGGGGAGGAGGCTGGGAAAACCTACTATACTGTTGCCGAGTGACATCTAATTTGCTTTAACAAATATGTGGTCTAAAATACTTTTAAAGGGCTTCTAAAATGTGTGTGTGTGTGTGTGTGTGTGTGTGTGTGTGTGTGTGTGTGTGTGTGTGCTTGTAGATATGTGGGGATAAAGATGTGTGCCATGTGGTACGTGGAGACCCGAGGACAACATTGGGTGTTATTCTTAGGAAGGCCATCCACCTCCTTTGAGAATGGTCTTTCAGTGGTTCGAAGTTAACCACGTAGGCCAGACTGGCTAGACAGAAAGTCCCCGACATTCTCCCATCTCTGCCGTCCCAGCTCTAGGATTCTCAGCATACTTCCAAACCCAACATTTTGAAAGTATTTCTGGGGGCCAAACTCGGGTCTCCATGCTTGCGAAGCAAGCACTTTACCACCTGTATTTTCACCTCAGCCCCTTATACTGGATTTTTTTGGGAAAGTTTATTCTCTATTAGCACATAATGATTTCCTTGCAGAGACTAGTCTAAAGACTCGTGTCTCTGCCCCTCTGCCCAGCATGTGTCATACCTGACAACCATCTTTCCATCCTCCCTAACATCCAAGCACATCATGGAACCATTCCAGTGAAGAGAGACTCGGATGAGATGAACCAGGGTGGAAGTTGATCCAAATGTGATTTCTCTCTGCCTTAAAAATGGCTGCTTGCTTTATCCCCCTTCCCTGCAGATTTATTGCACAATTATATTTTACTTAGGCTAATAATTAAACGAGTCTGAATTCCCTGAACATAGAATGCTTGATTTGGGGCAAGGGTATTGTTAAGTCACTGTGAGGGGAAGCCAGCCAGGATTAACCACTCGTGTGTATTACCTCCAAAGCAGGAAACAGATCCACATGAACATCATTGTTGACACCTATGGATCATACATGTTTTCTGGCAGATTTTCCCAAGTGAACCTGGTTAACTTTACTTGCATTTGTCACTTGTTTGTACCATGAAGGCTACCATACTCCTAGTTGTTTAGCATTGATGTTGGAAGGTGATTTTGGTTATGGCAGTAGCGAGTTAATAAGAAATTCATGAAAATTTTAATAAGGTATATTTTATTTTAATGCTACACATTTTGGTTTTAAAATAATTCACTTTATATTTCAAACAATAGCACTCCTAGATCATCTTCCTGGTCTTGTTTTTTCCTTATCTTTTTTGATAAAACTTCCATAAGAAACTGACCGTTCAGGTTAACAATATTTATACCCATTTCTCTGATTCTATTTTCCCCTCAATTTACTGTTTTTCTTTCTGTTATCATTTATAAATTGTACAAAATCCTGTGTTTTATTATATTTGTAATGTGTGTATAACATACATTTATCTTGAATCCCTATTTTCTTTTTTCTTTAAAGATTTATTTTTTATTATTAAATGTAAGTACACTGTAGCTGTCTTCAGACCCACCAGAAGAGGGCGTCATATCTCATTACAGATGGTTGTGAGCCACCATGTAGTTGCTGAAATTTGAACTCAGGACCTCCAGAAGAACAGTCTTCTTAACCGCTGAGCCATCTCTCCAGCTCCTTGAAGCCCTATTTTCATATCCTGCTCCTCACTCCCTCTGCAACCCCTTTTTCTGCCTGTAAGCTTTCCTTTTACCTGTTATACAATCTCTATTGTTTCCTTCCACCCTTAATTATTATTGACACACCGCACATTAACATGCACATGCATGTTGACACACACACAAAGGCAACCCGACAAGTCCACTTCGTGTTCTTCATGTGTATATCATTTTAGAAATGACCATTTGGTGGCAGATAACAAACTAGGAGGCTCAGCCTAGGGAAAACTAATCCTCCTGTCTTCAGAAGACATTAGTTGCTTGTAATTTTTTATCTAGGGTTGTGACCTTGTGAGATTTCCTCCACCCACGCTGGCATTAGAATTGTTCACATCTTGATTAGGTGGGCAAACTGTGGAGATTTCATGGGCGCAGCCTCCCTGTCCTGTATAGAAGACATGCTCTCCTAGCAGGCATTCTGGTCCTAGTCCCATGTTGACTACAGTCTTTCTACCCATTCTTCTCTGTGATGGTCTCAGAGTCTGTGGTCTCAGAATAGGGTTGGGTTAAAGATGTATAAGTTGGAGCTGGGCACAGCACGCTCAGTTATGCTCTGATTCTGACCAGTTATGGCTTTCTGTGATGGCCTCTCTCCACTGCAAAAAGGCATTTCTTTGGTAAGTTACTAGAGCTGTATTTATCTGTAGGTACAGGGTAAGTATTTAGGTGGTTAGGGATTATACTGGTTTAAGAACTTGGCAGTAGTAGGGTTTTCTCTACAATCCATGGCTGCACAAGCAATGGGTAGCTGATAGCGTAAGCATGGCCAACAGTAATTTTACTGAGTCTTCATGAGACTGTATGGGGAGTGGACTTTTGTACTTTAGATGCTTTATAACACTCCTATACATTCCAAGTTGACAATGATGAGGAATGCTGTTTTCTATTGGGAACTGAGGAGATAAAATGTTTCCTCCCAAAGTAGATGTGTGTGAATCAAATCTACATGGATATATTGGACGTTAAAATGATGACCTCGTGTGTGTTAAACTTTGCATTCTTTTTTATGTCTATTTCTACATTTAATAATTTCTAACTGCTACATCCTCCCTGACAGAATTCATTCTTTATTAACACTCACTACAAGACTAATCTTAAGAGACTTTGAGACAGTGCTAGACTCATAGACTTACAGGGCCCCATCCATGTGGTGTTTAGGGTGCTGTTGTGAAGTCTCTGTCCTCGGTCCTCTTCTCATTATACATGCTTGATTTAAGGATGGAATCTCTTAACACCTTTAACTTTCATCCTTGCAGCTAGGTGTGCATTTCCGACTGTAGCTTTCCATGCAGGGTATGTCTACCTCACTGAGCCCCATCCCAACTTCTTCATGAGAGATCCAACTTACTGTGTTGATCCTGCTCTTCCCACTACCCAGCACAGAGAGAGCTCTGCCATCACTACATCACTGTCCCTATGTCCTTTCTCAGCCTCCTATATCTGTGTAATCACAGCTTTTCTCCATGATGGGTTTATCCATGACACCTTGGTAATTCTCCATTTTCCTTGCTTCTGGTGACAGGATTCATCCATGCTAATACTCTTTATCAGCAGCCTAACACATACTCAAATGGATTGTAGCCCAGCTCTGATTTCCATCTCTTTGGAGACCTTGGAAACTCTCTCACCTGCTGTAGGCATTAGCTTCCCCATCAGAAATGACAGACAGGCCAATAAGTCCCCTGAAGAGATGACTCGGGTTGTGAATGAGGAACACCTGCTAAACATTCTCTCAGCAAGAGCTGCTTAACTACACCTGTCAGGGTGTAGGGCATTGTAGGGCATCTCCCATCTCAGACTCTTTCTTTCCAGCCTCATTTTTCATAAAACTGCATGACCAGGTGTGGTGGTTAATATTTGTTTCCAACTTCACTAGATTTAGAGTTGCTGAAGGGAGGTTGTGCCTCTGCCCCCTCTCTCTTCTCTCTCTTTCTCTCTCTTACATACACAAGCGCGCGCGCACACACACACACACACACACACACACACACACACACACACACACATAGAGGATACACCTCTTTCTAGCTCTGGTGTTATATCATGGTTACTTAAGGACACTCTTCTTCATTCATATACCACTGTTCTTGCCCATCTATGACCCCTCCCTTCTTTCTCCAACCCCACTGGTGCCATATCTACCAGTGAGCCATCTCAGATATTTGGCTGGGTCTTAGCCACTGGAAGTAACATATAAAGGCCTACTCAATCCGCTGACCAGGGCTGCAAAAATAGTGCTTACAGATAAACCCCAGAAAAAGACCTTTAAGGACTGAAGTCAAATTGTATATGGTCCCAGTGGCTTTGCTACTCATGAAGTAAGTATTTATGCAGGGAGCAGGTGTTTGGACAGAACAAGGTAGTGACATCAGTTAGATCAGGATCCAAAGCCTTTCACCATGGTTTCTCTCTGAGCTTTGTTGAGTACTGAAAGTTGAGTTTTATATAATGTAGCTTGGGAAAAATATTCATTTCTACCTCACAGACCATTCATTATAAGGATTAGATGAAGCAAAAATTGTAAAATTACTAGAAAATTTAGAATATTGAGGTACTCTAAGGGGTACCTCAGCCCTGTTGAGGACTGAAGTATATATATACAGCTATTGGTTGCCCCAGCAACTGGAGTTCACCCTCCAGTTCCTCTAGGGAACTACGAGCCCACCACACCCAACTTAAGGTCATCTACCATTCAGTTTTTCCCTGTCTAATTCAGGTTTCAGACCCCACTATCTCCTGCACCTATCTTCTCTTTTCCAACATCTTTGTGGATGGCTAGAGTTACCCATTTCTTTCCATGGGTCTCAGAAAGCTCTTTTGTGCTTCTATATGACTAAATTCAATGTTGGCTTAATGTTGTAGTGTACATACCTTTACATTGAGCATTTGCTATAGAGAACCCTGTTCTGGATGCTGAAGGATCTGCTTGTGGCTATCCAGAGTCAGAATATCCTGTTCCTTCAACAGGGAGCTTGCCACACACTGGCACTCATATGCCCTGAGGTCACGACAACCTCACTACACAGCAAGGTGGCCTCACTGGAGGCCTTGCTTCTTATTGCCTGGCCCCTCCTGTGTTCTTTTTGGACACAACCAGGTACCTCACCTTGAAATCAAGGACTCTGCCCTACAATAGTACACACTGCCATTCATTACTTTTTTGTGTGTGGAGCAAGAACATCACTTATATAATTTCATTTAGTTCTGATGACAATGTTAGAAAGTAGACATCATTATTTTCAAATGTAAAACAGAAAACAAAAATACTGAAATACAATTGCATAGCAGTTTATAGAAAGAACAGCACTGTGTGCTCAGGTCTGCTGCATCCAGATTTCAGAATTTTATTTCCATATTTTCTACTCTTCTTCTGTTGCACTTATTTTGCCATCTTGCAGAAGTATTTTGTTTGTTTTGTTTTATGAGTTGCTAATTGATTGGGACCCCCTCAGCCTTGTTCCTTTTTGATTGCTCTCCCAGCCCTTGAGCATCCAAGATGTCCCAGACAGTTGTCATGCCATGAGTCACCATTCAGATCACAGCTTGCATAATGACCTTCCAGTGACATTCAAGTCATGGCTCCCTTCACTACATCATGCTTGCTGTACACTCAACAGGCTAGGTGTAGTGTTAATGCATATATAAATGGGTGGTCTGCACCAGGGGCAATCACCAAGACCTTAAGGTCTAAGTTCATATTTATGGAATCAGAACTGAGCCTATTGAGGCCAGCTATTCTGGAATCGGCAAGTTACTTCTGGCTTCTGCTGAGTCACGATTGGATTATAAGAGTGTTTGCAGTTGACCCCAGCTTTGTGCCTTTCATTCCAATATTAAATGACATACAGCACACAGCTCTGGTATCAATTCAAGATTTGTGCTGAGATGTTTCTATGGATATCATAGGGTACCACCTAGATATCAATAAATAAAAAGACATAGACCCAGGGTTTTCAGAGCTCTTGTGAAAATAGATCTCCAAGGAAGCAGAGACATTAAGTCCCAGGAATACAGTCATTCTTGTGCTTTTGCTATCATGTTCTGATGTCCATAAGCACAGAAGTAGCAAATGGGTAAATTCCAGGCATTGCCTGCATTCAGTTCTGGATGAAAGTAGGCTTTGTAGTTAAACTCAAGGCCAGTTCATCTGAGTTCATGTTCTGGCCCTTCTTCATAGGTCTTTTTCCATAAATTAACTCTAGTAAGTCAGTCTTTCAAGAGAAAAACACCTATCGCAAGACTTACTCCACGGAATCTCTCAGTGGTGGAATCTCATTGGGTTCATGCCATGATGGCATCAACGCCAACACAGAGAACATGTTCACATGTCCAACCCGCAATGCCTCACCTCCTGGGTGCTAGCAGCAGTCAAGAGCTCTGAACCATCTACTATAAGCAAGACAGCAGAAGCAACGTCATGTATCAAGTAAGCCAAGGAGTAAAGTAGAACCCTGGGCTGTGGGCTGTGGGCTGTGGGCTGTGTTTGTTGACATGGCTGGTGTCAAGGGTGGGTATAGAGAGCTATGCCTAAAAGCCCAGTACTGCCATCTAACTTTGTTCCTAAACTTTGCCCCTACTGGTGTGAAATGGGCTTCCTGTGCAATCCACTGATAACCTTGTTTAGTGGATCATCTGGTAGCACACCTTCCACTGGCTCTGTTGGGTGCATTGTCCTTTTCTCTGGGATATTAAGCAAAATTCAACTTGAAGGCCAGGGCTGAGAGTTAAGAGTGTTCCAAGAGCTTCACCCAAAAATAAATCTCAGCTTCTGTCCACTTCCACAAGATTGTCAACTTGCAGTTTTCTTAAATTATGAAAAAGGACCACTCAAGAACGCAGTGATAGCCATACAGAGGGAAGTTTAGGCTGAAGAGATGGTGGTTGAGGGAGCCCACCTCTCTTTTAGATGACAGTTCAGTTCCCAGGGCCTACATCTGGCATTTTCAACTACTTTTAATCCCAGTTCCAGGGATCCAACACTCCTTATCTTCCATGTAAATTCACCCAGGAACATATATGTATACAGAAACAAAAGTAAGTCATTTCTTTGAAGGAAGTTAAATTTGACCATGTAGAAAAAAAAAAAAGCAAATGTTCCTTCTCAAAGGACAATGATGACTGTCATGTAAAAGTCAGTGGTTTCTTCCTGCTTTTCTGTGTGTCTCATCCCTACTTTTGTGGGAGTTGTTTATGAGTTTACTTTCTGCCACTCTCCCTCCACCTCTCCATTGAAGAACTGAATCACTATTATTATTTTAATTATTTGGAATGTTTGTATCCTACCCTGGTAGAGCCTAAAGTTCTTTCTGGTGCATTGAAATAAATGAGAATTCTGCCCACACTAACGGAAATATCTGCTGCAAGCAAGTGCCTTTACCTCCTATGCTTATGGATCAACAGAATTAATATTGTAAAAATGGATGCATTACTGAAAGTGGTCTATAGACTCAATGCAAAATTCCAATGACACTCTTCACATAGTCATAAAAGGCAACCCTAACCTTGATAAAAGAAGTACCAAAGATCCAGAATAGGCAACAGAATCCTAAACCCAAAGAACAATGCTGGAGGTATTCATATTGAGCCATAAGGCAAGGTCAACATGGAACTGGTGTAGAAACAGACCAATAGAATATAGATGGATGACCCCATAATAAACACAGCTAAAGCCACCTGACTTTTGAAAATGATGTAAAAAACACACATTTGAAAACATGCAGCCTCTTCAACAACTGATACTAGGAAAAGTAAATACCTACACTTAGGAGGAAAACATTAAATCTAGATCATTCCCAATAATAACCAGTTAAATACATGAAAGACTTGGACATAAGAGCCAATATTTTAAGGCCACTACAGAAAAGCATAGAGAAATTAGTTGAGATACAGGGACAGATGAGGAATCTCTGAGGACTGAGTTCAAAAGCACAGGGTATAATCCCCAGAATTGATAAATGGGACTATATGAAATTTAAAAGCTCTGCACAGCAAAGAAAATAATGTCACCAGAATGAAGTGATAAACTACAAGTTGGGGGGCTGGAGAGATGGCTCAGTAGTTAAGAGCACTGACTGCTCTTCCAGTGGTCCTGAATTCAATTCCCAGCAACCACATGGTGGCTCACAACCATCTGCAATGGGATCAGATGCCCTCCTCTGGTGTGGCTGAAGACAGCTACAGTATACGCATATAAAATAAACAAATAATTCTTTAAAAAAAACTACAAGGTGGAAGAAAACCTTTGCTAATTATATATTATACAGGGAAACATATCAAGAACCTTAAAAATTAAACAACACAGAACCCCTCCCCCAAATTTTCTAATCAATAAGTAGATTAATGAACAAAATAGTTTTCAAAATAAGAAGCAATAATGGCCAAAAAGTCTTTGGAAATTGTTCAACATCCTTAGCCATTGGAAAATAAAAATAAAAATACTTTGAGATTCCATCTCACCCTAGCCCACATATCAAGAAGAAAATAAAGACAAGGAATGCATCTAAGGATTATAAGAAAGGGTACCTCTCATTAATTGCTGGTGGGAATGTGAACAAGTCCATGGCAATCAGAAAAGAGATTCCTCAGAACACTGAAAGCAGGACTATCATACAACCCAGCTATAGATAGATGCCCCAAAGCAGCTTTGCCACAGAAGTACTGGAACACCCAAGTTTTTGTAGTACTATTCACAATAAGCAGGAAATGTAGCATTGTAGATATTCATCAACCAACCAACCAATTAATCAATAATGCAATGCATATATGCAATGGTATTTAATATAGCAACAAAGAGAAAAGTGAAATGATGCTTGCAAGAGAAAGCATAGAACTGGAGATCATCATATCCAGGTCTGGCAAAAAGCCAGACTCAGTGATGAAATATTTTCTCTCACATGTGGGTTTTAAATTTTAATGTGTATATTTTTGTGTAGAGGTGAGTGTACAAGTACATGTATGTGTCCTTGAGTGTGCATGTGTGTGGCTGTGGTTGTGTTTGTGTGTGTGGTATAGGTTTTAAAAGTGTAAGGGGTCCATGAGGGGGAAAAAGATATCATAAGAAAGTGAATAGAAGAAGAGGTGAAAAAGAAAGAGAGATGCAGTGTATTAAAAGGAAGCAAGTGTGGGAGGAAGACAACTAGCAAGCAGTGAAGGGGACTTAGGGAGAGAGGGGTAAGTAGGAACAAAGGATGCATGAAAATGCCAAATTGGAACCCATTAATTTATTTAAGATATGCTACCTTAAAAAAACCAGTAAACTAATTTAAAAACACAGATAAATTATAAAAATCCTTTAGGAAGAATTTATTTGGTCTTGGTTGGTAGATTCAACTAGACAACAAAGATGGTCAGGTCAAGACCTACTGTGATGTACATAATTGGGAGTGAAAATGTATGGAAAGTGTGAAAATTTTCTGGAAGTCAAGAGATGAGGAAACACCTTTCGTGCATTCATTTATTCACTCATTCAATCATTGATCCATCCATTCATTCTTTTGTCTCAGAACTGATTTAGGGTTTCCTATAGAGAAGACACAGTCTAGGTGTTATGACTCAATGAAAACACAACCTACGCAGACTCCCAGCCTGGTAGAACTCTAGTTGAGGGAAGACCTAGTCCCATGAGCAGATGGTAGAATTCCCATTACTTTGTTTTGAGACAATCCCATTTTCTTTTATGCTGTATTTTTACTCAAAACCACAGAGTATGGACTCATGAAGTACTAAAGCTTTATCTTATTTCACTCATTTGTTTCCCTGTAGGTTTAAAAGAATTAATCTACATTCTTTTAAGGAAGGAAGATAGTCTCTGTTCTGACTGGTTCTAGAACATTACATAATGTAGAATGAATGCCCTGAGGTGGGTTTATTTTGTTTCCTCTCACCAGAAGGGCACATCCAACAAGCCACTTGTTAAAAAACTTTAGTGGTTGAAAAGATCATTATAAACTTATTTAACTCAATAAACTCTGGAAGTTTCAACATCTGCAATGTCTTGCTCACTTCTGATTGACTTCTTCTTCTTCTTCTTCTTCTTCTTCTTCTTCTTCTTCTTCTTCTTCTTCTTCTTCTTCTTCTTCTTCTTCTTCTTCTTTTTTTTGGTTTTTCGAGTTTCAAGACAGGGTTTCTCTGCAGCCCTGGCTGCCCTGGAACTCACTCTGTAGACCAGGTTGGCCTTGAACTCAGAAATCTGCCTGCCTCTGCCTCCTGAGTGCTGGGATTAAAGGAGTGCGTCACCACACCCAGCTTTCTGGTTGACTTCTGGCATGAACATTCAATGTATCAAATTCTACTACCCATCTAATTTGCCAAATCTTAAAACCCTCCTCAGCCAACTCCCCATTGATACAAGTTCTGAGGACTTGGAGTTAAAGATAATTTTATTTCATACCTACTGGAGAGGGAGGACTAATGGGTAGCCCTCTCCTGGGGGGTGGGGTGGTGGATAATTATCTTCTTAGTTCCATCCCAATGATCCTGTTCCAATTTAACATTAGGAGATGATATAGTTAGGCTCCTAATTCATAATAGGCCTTCTTCATTTCCTATTTGTCTAAAAGACTGTAACCAGATTTATTATGCAAATGAGCAAAAATATCAAAGGATGTATGTGTGCAAGTTCAGTGGAAATGCAGTTGTCTGATCTGCTTTGATGTTTCTAAGAACAACAAAAGAAGTCAGTAGGAAAGGCTAGAGATTGTTTTAGAAATATGTTGTAGAAACAAACACTCATGCACCCATGAATACACACACACACAGACAGAGAGACACAGAAAGAGATACACATACACACACACACACACACAGAGGCAGAGAGAGAGAGAGAGAGGGAGAGAGAGAGAGAGAGAGATTGAACACATGTACACTGTTGGGATAAGGGTGGTAAATTCGGTCAAGGACAGGTTAAGGGACCAATGAGTCTGTAGAGTGGCTGATATGGGCATGAGATACTCAAGGTGTCTGAACAGCCCACAGACAAGGACCCATGGAATAAAGTTAGCTTTGTGTGCTAAGCTGAAATTTCAGAAAAGAACATTTAAATCAAATAGCACAGAAGGGTTTCCAAGGGAAATGTATTTGAAGTTTTTGTATAAGTTCATAAGAGCAATGCTGAAAAGTTGTCCCAGAGTTTATGAAAATGAAAGAACAAAGCAAATAGTAGACAATCTTCTTCATGGGAGTCATACTCAGCCTAGAACTATCTTCATGACAGACTCTCAAGACTCAGCAGTGTTCTATGTAAACAGGAAAACAAGACCTTAAGATAAATAAGAGATGAAAGTGGAGGAAACCTGAGGGACACTTGTTCGGGAAAGTTTAAATAAATCCATCTGCTCAAACAGTAATAAAAATTAATTCTGATAGATACTAGTTTCTGAGTGATAGAAAGGTGTATAGGGTAGAATGGTAGACAGACCCTTGAAAACATGTCCTTGTATCAGAGAGCTCAAAGGAGAACACCTGTCCTTGGTCACTTGAAATGGAAGCATGAATGACTCAAGCTAGTGAGATAATGAGAAACCTTAACCATTGCTTCAAATTCTGGTTAGACACTCCAAGGACTGAACTGTCCCGGTTGAGACACAGTAGTAATCTTGGTGCTGAATATACCTTCAACATTTAAATTTTTTTTTTTGCTCTTCAGGAAACTTGACTATTTCAAAGATGGAGTCATGGAAGCCCAGATAGCAAAAAAAATGACCAACCACAATCCCATTCTTTCTAATGCACTCCCAAAGCTTTCCCATCCTGCGGATTTGGAAGCAGAAAGGAAAGAAACCATACTGAGTAAAGCCAGATAGTCAAAGGCACCACCTTAGTTGGGGAGAGTCACTCCTGCTTTACAGCCATGACTTGCCCAAGGAGAGCTCAATGGCTGGTCATCTTACAGAATGACTATCGCAGGCATTTCCACACAGGTGAAGTTAGGTTGTCTTCATGGCATCGCAACCAGAGTTACTAATGCCTTTTTTCTTATTGGAGACACCAATGGCTCAGGAAGTACAAAAACATAGATGTGAGCATCAAGCCAATGATATCATCATGGGAATAAGGCCCATCCTTCAAGGACATCTATCTTTATCAATTAGCATAGTTAACACTGCATTGGAGAGAGGCAACACTAGCCACATTTACTCTTTGCTAAGTGGTCTCACTGATCCTAAAACATTGGAGATTTCTTTTCCTTTGATAATACACTTATATTGTCTTTATTCCTAAGTTCTATTAAGGAATAATTTAGAAATAAATTGTCTACACTTAACAGTATCCAGTGTTATGATGTCATACAGGTGTACACTGTGAAATTATTACCTTAGAAAATTTCAAAGTATTAAATATGGTATTATTAACTTCTCCATAATCTGGTCTCTAACTGGAATTCTGTGTCCTAAGTGACAATTCTCTACTTCTGATCCTTGACCCAGCACCTGGCAACACTGCCCTGCTTCCTGTTTCTATAAGTTGGCCTTCCTGAGTTTCCAAATGAGAGATCCAGGAGTGGTTGTTTCTTGGTTGCTGGCTTGATTCCTTTAACATACTGTCACCAGGGTTTCCCTGCCACCTACCATGGCATTATTCCCATGTATAACCCAGTGACACCCCACAGTGTATGTGCCCCCTTCCTCTCCACCTGCCCATTATTGATGGATGCTTAGTTGTCACATGTTATAGCATGGTACACACAACTTGAATGTGTGTCTCCCCATTATTTTTCTTTATTATTATTATTATTATTATTATTATTATTATTATTATTACTATTACTACTACTACTACTACTACTACTACTACTACTACTACTACTACTACTACTGCTACAGGATTTTCAAGTTTCAAGACAGGGTTTCTCTGTGTAGCCCTGGCTGTCCTGGACTTGCCTTGTAGACTAGGCTGGCCTCGAACTCACAGAGATCAGCCTGACTGTCTCCTGACTGCTGAGATTAAAGGCATGCATCACCATGCTATGCTCAGACTCTCACTTCTTTTTAGCCTCTTAAATAGAATCTTCTGGAATGAACCATCCATTAATAAGATTATATATTTTAAAACATATTGGCCTTAAGCTAAATGACTTCTGATTTTTGACTCATATTTATAACTAAAACTTACTCCTTTTCTGCTGTTCCATGATTTTCTTTATTTTTCTCATGAATATAGACAAAAATGAAGGTCAGCCCTGTGCTCAGGAGGTGGTGCTCGGTAGAACCTAACACAGAATGAGCTGCAAGGGACAGCCACAGAGCTGGGGTGGGACAGAGGCCCAAGGGTGTTTCCTGACTTACTGAGCCTGTTGTGACAGGGTAGTTTCCACCGGAAGAGACAGAGTCTTATTTTAAAAAAGAAGGTCCTTTGGGAGAATATCCAGGGATTTTTCACAGTGGCCTTGAATATGAAAAAAAAATAGGATGTTTCTTATGCATTCCTTTTTTGTTACTTTGCTTATTTATTTATGTGGTGCTGGGTGTGTGTGCCATGTGTGGAGGTCACAGGACAACATGGGGCAGTTGGTTCTTTCTTTTCACCACATGGGTCCTGAGACTGGAACTCGGGTCCCCAGGCATGGCAGCAGGTGCTTGACCTGATCACTGGTCCAAATGATATTTTCTTCATAAAATTTACTATATTATTGATATTTCTTTTTCTTAAAAGATTTATTTATTTATTTTATATGAGTATACTGTCTCTGTCTTCAGATACACCAGAAGAGGGCACCGGATCCCATTACAGACGGTTGTGAGACATCATTTGGTTGCTGGGAATTAAACTCAGAAACTCTGGAAGAGCAGTCAGTGCTCCTACCCTCTGAGCCAACTCTCCAGCCCTTACTGATGTTTCTGAAATCTATAAGTTGTTTCAATGATCACCAAAACCCTTTGATCAAAACCTTTTGAGAATAGGGTATTTTTCAGTCTCCAGACATTTGGCTGGTTAGTATTTCTTTCTCCTCTTTGGTATAACAGTATGTGCTGCATACACATCATTTACAGGCTGCTGTCACTCTTCAGAGTGGTAGGAGTAATAGATAGCCAAGGTCCTTTGGCTCCACTCAGAGAGTTGGGCATAGAAGCCACAAGTACTGCAAATACAAATGCTAACTCAACATGAAAAAGCATAATGCAGGGGCTGCCTTGCACATGAAAAAATGCTACTGTTTAGAAAAGATGCAGGGCTGTGAGTTTAGTTACAGTGATAATGGATAATGTATTTCCCTTATGCTCTTTTCTCAGCAGGGTCCTGTCAACAGTCAGGGAAAATGCAGGGCATGGGAGACTATTTAGAAAGCAAATTATTAGCCCCACCTCAAGTTATAGAATGGGAAAAACAGGAGGGACATTTAGGAGGTATTTGCATACACTTGCCCAATTATATATGTACACAGATGTGAACATCTGCAACTGCTCTGCATCTCTACATGCCATCCTTCCCTCAGCTGTCACTGGTTACACAAAGATTGCTATGCCTTTGCCTTTAGTTGCAGCTTTAGCTACCTGTCAGCAGCTCCTGTCCATAGTAAGTTGTTTTTTTTTTAACTAAACAACACACACACACACACACACATCCATATAGACATACACAGACTCACATACACCCTCACATATTCATACACATATGCACTCAAATACACACAGATACACACACAGACATAAAGACACAGACACACAGAGAGACACACACACTCACATCCATATAGACATACACAGACTCACATACACCCTCACATATTCATACACAGATGCACTCAAATACACACAGACACAGACACACACACACACATACACACACACACACACACACACACACACACACACACACAACTTTCAGGCTATTGAAGAATCCTGCTTCTTGTTCTGGACTGTTTCTGGACTGTTTCCCCATATTCTATTGTACAATCTTGTCAAAATTTTGGCTTCTTTTTACCTGTGTCCATGGGAATGACTAACTGGAGTTAGACACTTATTTTTATTTTCAAATTCAGATGGTCTGGCCCCTCCTGCTGCTCTCTAACTCACAGCTACAGCCTGTGACCTGAGGGTGTGGGGATAGCTAGAGGTGGCAAACAGTGCTCCTATTGTAGAAGCACAGGAAGCTTGTGTTTGGGAAAGCCTGCAGTGTTTCCCAAACTTCTCCTTCTGAGCTGTAGAGATGCACCGCAAAGCAGAGAGTGCCGTCTGCACAGAGAAGGGTACAGGCCATGACTGTACACAGCAGGATACACACCCATTTCTGTAACCTAGCAAACACACCGTGTGTCCTTGGACTTGCTTTCCAACAGTGATCCAGTGGGGTCGTATAATATTAAGGCACACGGCATTGCAAGCCTCTGTATGTGCACAGGGTATAAATAGTTGGAAATTAGAACATGGATTCAGTCTGAGCTCTACAGGCCTTTTATATGCCAAAGATTCATAATTTTAGAAAATAGGATTCCCCGTAAAAATCTTTTGAAAAGCCTAACCTCAAGTGGGAACTGGTTTAATTATTGCTCTTAAATTCATTTGGATCCGAAGTGGACAGAATGGAGTCTTCCATACTGGCATCCTTCTCTGCTCCATTTCAAAGAGCCAGAGCTGCATGAAAGACAACAAGCTTATAAGAAAGAGCCCTTGATTTCTTCACACTCACTATGGCTATGATTAAAACTGATTTCAAGTGTCTATGGAAAGTCAGACAACTGGATCTTGGAGATGTAGTTAACACATTAGGTCACTTGGGACACCTTCTTGATGACACAACAGTAACAGCATTTGGAACAGCACTATCTTCCAAGCCTTGAGATTAAAAAGTATTATCACTTTATATGTTTCATAAAACCCAGTGATGGGGAAACCAAAGTGTTTCACAAGATCCCAGAACTAGGACAATCTCAACTGCCTCATATCTCAGCCCATATGGAAGAGTGTCTCCCATCCAGGAGAGCCCAAGGTTGTCCTGAAATCACACTTTCAGTTAGCTTTAGAATTAGACTTAAGATATATAGGAAAGATTACTCAGTGGTTAAGCAAAGGACCAGGTTCAGTTCCCAACACCCGCATCGAGTGGCTCACAACTGTCTAACTCTAGTTCTAGGAGATCCAGCGCCCTCTTCTGGCCTCCATGGATACATGTATATATGTGGTGTATATGCAACTATTCAGGACTATGAATATAAAATGAAAGAAATATATTTAAAAGTAATTATAAGATATATAATAGCCTTAATAGATTTAATAACTGGACTGCTGGTTTAATAGACTGATTTCTGGTATTTTCTTCTTCTGAAGAAACACAAGATTCCAGGGAACATAGAATTCTCAAAGATTTGAGACAAGTAAGTGTGCAGATCAAGACTGGCTCCTGTCAGGACTCACAGGGCTCAGGAGCAAGGTTAGGCCTGTAACTCCAAGGCATTCTCTGCCGTGGACTGTGGCCCCCCCAAAGGCCCGGGCCCAGCAGTTGCTCTCTCTCTTACCCTCGCTTTCAGATTGGATGGTCAGGTGTAATTTTGCACACAGCTGCTGGAGGCAAAGATGTTTCAACTTCTTGTCTCTCTCCTAAGAAGCATTGCAGAGGAACACTGCGGGAGGGTGAGTCTCAACTCCTCCAAGTAACCTGGTTGGCTGGAAGAAAAAAAAATCAGAGCTCTGGGTTCTGTTTTCTGGAGAGCCTGGGCTGCTGGCCACAGCTGAGTCCCAGGAAATGCCCACTCAGTGTCTGCACAGACTTGCCAAATGCATCATTTTTATAGGTTGTCCTGTGTTTCTGATGCCAATCTCCCTTTTGGCCATCCTGTCTGTGGTGAGCTGGCTTGGTGCCTGAAAACTGTGGCTTCTTATTAGCAAGTCTCCCTCTCCCTCTCCCTCTCCCTCTCCCTCTCCCTCTCCCTCTCCCTCCTCCCTCCTCCCTCCTCCCTCCCCCTCTCCCTCTCCCTCTCTGTCTCTCTCTCTGTCTGTCTCTGTGTCTGTCTCTGTGTCTCTCTGTGTCTCTCTGTCTCTCTCTCTGTCTCTCTCTCTGTCTCTCTCTGTCTCTGTCTCTCTCTCTCTCTCTCTCTCACACACACACACACACACACACACACACACACACACAGACACACACACACAAACTTGCTGCTCTCCACAAGGTTGAGTTCCCCCTGACACCCACATCCTCACATAGGGTATGGGGATGGGATCAGTGTTGTGAGAACAAAGAGGAGATTGGAGGGGATAGATTCTGTAGTCCATAAATCAGAGGAAAAGGAGACTTCTATTTATGCTTTCTTGTATGTTTACCAACCAAGAATCTCTCAAAAGTTTATTATTTACTTTTTAAATGGTCACACAAACTAGAATATTGGTTAGTCTTTGGGAAGTCCCTTTTCTAGCAGACAGCATTTTCCAAATTCCAAATGGCAGGATGGTCAAAAGGAAGATGGGCATCAGAAACACAGGACAAGCTACAAAGACAGTGCTTTTGGCAAGCCTGTACAGCCAGATTCTCTTGTGGGTAGGCTTGGGCAAGTGTCTTGTGTCTGTCTGTGTGTCTGTCTGTGTGTCTGTCTCTGTCTCTCTGTCTCTGTGTCTCTCTCTGTCTCTCTGTATCTCTCTCTCTTTTTCAGGTAGGTCTGAAGAAGTGTGTATGCATATCAGTTGGATGTAAACCTTGATTGACACTTCACCTTCTACCTTGTTTGAGTCAGAGTCTTTCTTGATTACTGCTATATATACCAGATAGACTAACCCACAAACTTCCGGTGATTCCGTCTCACCATCCCTCCCTTCTCCTGGTAGGAGCATGAGGATGAAGACGAGGATTTGATGAACATGCTACCTCATCTGGTGACTGTTATCATGACATCTTTTGACAAGGTTGAACCTTTCTATGTTCACCCTGAGCAAAAAAGCATATACTCAAACCTCACCAAAGCAAAAGCACACTCAAAGGGATCGCTATTCGGTTGTATGGCTGCTTGTTATGGAGTTTCTATTTAACCACCTTTTAGGTGTATCTGAAATTCAGCTGTTTGAAAACCCGTCGTCTGCTGGTTCATGAGTTGCCTTGCTCTTGTGTGAAGCTAGACAGAGAGAAGCTGTGCTGGAGAGGCTGACCATCTGAGTGGGTAGTTCCTTTTATGGGTACATTTTCTACACTAGACATAGTTTAACAGTCACGTTTGCTTGGTATGCTGAGGTATATCATGGGGTGTGAAAAACCCAACTCAGACTCCCCCGGGTCAATTGCATCCAAACCAAAACTTACAGAAAAAATCCAATAAAGAATATGGTTTCTGTGCATTATACAAGAAAGTCTCATGCATTCCTATAAACTAACCTGTGAGATGGGCCATGTCCTACCAGGCCTTTCCTGAAGGACCTTATGTTTATTTGCCACCAGGTAAGACAAACTCACTGTCTGAGGTTTCCTTTCGCTGTTAGTTAATGCATGGAACTTGTTCCCAAGGAAGGTTGTAAGGTGCATGGTGGTTGTCCACAGCTAGATTTTTGGATTTTATTAAGTCTTTTAAAGTGTGCATTTAGGAGGTGTTCCTGAATCTATATTAAGAGATATGCCCTGCGAGGCCATGGTCTGATTTAAGCCTTACAAAGATACATTTGTATAGAAGATTATTTATTTCACAGAAGAATCATTCCGTTTGCAAAAGAACTCACTGAGAATGTCTTTGAATAGTGAACTCTCTTAAGGCTTTTAAATAGGATTAGTCTTCCCTGAAAGCTTGGTTCTTAACATTCATGCTCAGGAAACTGGAATAAAATATAATTTGTGCTTGACACAATTTCACCTCCTCATCCTCAACTTGCTTGTCCTTTCATTTTACCTTCCAACTTTGGGGGCCTCTCTGTGCTGCTTCTTGCTGGGGTCTTCTCTATGGACCCTTCTTTTCCTCCGCTTGGCCCTGTTGGATTGGTTCTTTGCTGTGCTCTTCTAGGCCTGCCTTGGTTGCCCACCTTCCTACAGAGCCCAAGTCTCTCTTCCCTCATTGCAAGAAATTAGGTAGCACCCGTGCAGGTTCCCTATTTTGGTCTAAGGGCTCCATTGAACCTTCTATGACCGTATTCCATGTTACAGCATGATTTGAATACTTGTCCATGTGTTAGAAATTAGTTTGCTTCGTTAGTGATCTAGTTCTATGCTGCACTCCCACAAGGGTCTCAGCCCAGACCTCCCAAGACTCTCTGAAACCACAGATGGCATCAAATCCTACACACCGCCTTTTCCTATGCACACCTATCAGTAGACATAGGAAATATTAGTGCTGCAATGATAAGGAGAAAGTACAATTGTATACTGTTGTGCATGTTCTATAGGGCTTAGAATGTCTGGACCTTTCCAGTGAATGTATGGCAGCCATGTGCATGGACACAGAGAACGTCTCCTCCTCCAGTGATTCTGTCTCGAGTGTGTAGGATGTACAGGTGCTGTACTGGACACTGTCATCATGAAGGCAATGTCTAAATAAGATAGCAGCAAAGGAGATAAATACCCACACAGGATGTTGTCTTCTAGATTAATCACCATGGTTTACGTGCCACCAAGTGAAGACGTGTGGTTTCCTATGATGCTGGCTCATGGAATCCTCTTGAGACATCTTGGCATGAATCACTCCTGAACTACTCCCGTCACATTATTCATAAGAATGATCCACATAGCCTGCTTATATTGCCCGTTCATCCATTGTTCATCCATTTGGGAGATAAGTAGTGGACCGACTTGAGTGGGGGATATGTAGTTGATAAGGACTTACAAGGATGTGAAGATAAATCTGATCTCTGTATTTAGAGCCATTCTTCGGAAATTTTTGCTTATGTCGGACTCCTCAACAATGAGCTCTATTCTGCTTACTAAGTGATAAAAGACCAGAGAGATGGGTAAGGGTGCTTGCCACCAAGCCTGATGATCTGACTTCAGGCTCAGGGATTAAAAGAGAGAAACAGCTTCCACAAATTGTGCTCCAACCTTACGTGTACACTGTAGCATGCATATCCAAGTTCATGTGCACATGTGCATGCACGTGCACACACACATACACTATACACACTATAGTTAAAGATATTATTCTTCCTATCTCCCTGTTATTACATCTTTCTTTCCTTTTTCTTCTTATCCACCCATCCATACACCCACCCATTAGTTCATATATACTGAATATTTCACTAGCAACAGCAAAGAAAATGGTCCAAGTACATGAACAGCAGTCCCTGGCTTCACAGAGCAACATGAAACAATGGGGGAGAGTACTGAGGCCATTGTAGCTGGTGGGAGTGGACACACCTGCTCTTCCCTCGTTGCATCACTTATATGTCATTAAATAACCCTATGTGACAAGGAGCTGCTGTGTATTTAAAAGTCCGTTGTAATATAATACAGTTCTTCCCCCCTGGATATGGTAGAAAGGGAGGAGTAAATTGAAATGAGGTTTGCTGAGGAGTAGACTCTGGAATAGACTATGGGACTCCTTGCTTTGGTTTGTAAGATTCAGATATCACACAAGAACCTTTTGCATTGCACCATCAAATATCAAAAAGAACTAGCATCCCTGATTTATGCTCGCTAATACTATGCCTTGTTCCCCCCTCTCAGTCCTTACATCTAGATGACTCTCCCATGATAGACACATCATTTTCCACCCCACCCCATCACCTGCCAAGCAGCAGGAGAAAATCCACAACTGGAAGTTCAAGATGCTATCCTGGTTAATATGCCTCAAGTTCAGGGAAAGACAGCAGATCTATACACCCCTTACTCATCTCTGGTTGGTACCTTCCTTTCCTGGACATCGTACACAAAACAGCTAGTTGCCTGTCTTTCAGCTACCTCCCTTGTAGAGGTTGCTTCTCACATTCCTGTGGTTTAGCTGTTGTTTGGACTACCAAACCAGCCCATAGGAAGGATAGAGGCAGTGATGAGACCAGTGTCCCAGCAGTGCATCCCCAGACACTTCCAAATGAGTACCACAAAGGCACTGCCCACCTTGCCAATGCAGGATGAAGGCATTCCTGTCTAGACTACTTTCATCTCATTTTTCAGTGGCTGCTGGCATGCCATAAAGCTCTTTAACACTCTGTTTCTTTAGAATTTCTTTAATGTTTCTTAACTTCTTGCCAAATAACTTGAAACCATCTTACCTGCTACTGATATGCATTGCTGCAAGAATGGGTAATATAAAGGAATATAATTATGAAAACAAAATGTTCGCCAAAAAAGAGATGGTGGTGCCCTGTGAAAAGCACTGCCCCCTCCCCCCTGTATGCAGGCATATGCAGAAATTTGACCGGTTTCTTACCTGGCATTCAGGTGGTTCTGAATACCACGGTAAGGAGCCAGGGTAGCTGTACCCTGTGCCTTTCACTTTTTGGTACTGAATTAACTTGTCTGTATCATGAATTAACTGGAGACTATCCAAGTAAGAATACCTATTCACCACCCATTTTGGGTGGCTAGTAACTAGGCTCAATGGGGCAGGGCTGTGTGGCCATGGTCATACGGGGCTAGTCTCACAATATCCAACATACCTGTTGCTTCCTTTAATTCCAGATCCCCCAAGACTAGGATAAACAGAAGTGCATAACATGGTAAATATGGAAGTAAACCTATGTGAATATTGGGTGTGGCTATGGAAATAAGCAAATAGTGAAAATATTTCATTTGCAACAGGATGGATGGAATTGTTCATCATCATGTTAAGTGAAAAAAAGCCAGTCACAGAAAGACAATTAACCATATCTTTTTTTCATATATGAACCTATATTTCACACACACACACACACACACACACACACACACACACACACACAGCATAAAAGCACAAGGGGACTGATTGGGAAGAGGAAGGAGAACAGTGGGGGAAATTGTACCTCTAAGATGGTCTTAGAGGAGAAAGTAGGTAAAGAAATCACACACTCGGACAGAGATGCCTTAGGGAAAGCCATCACTTTGCACAGTAAGCATAGACTGGTAAACCAATTTTTAAAAAGAATAGGTCAGCAAAATCTTGCCGGCATATGCAATAGTGTCTGGGTTTGGTGGTTGTATATAGGATGGATCCCGGATGGGGCAGTCTCTGGATGGTCCTTCCTTCCATCTTAGTGCCTGGCAAATACAGAAGTGGATGCTCACAGTCATCTATTGAATAGAACACAGGGCCCCTAATGAAGGAGCTAGAGAAAGTACCCAAGGAGATAAATGGGTCTGCAACCCTATAGGAGGAACAACAATATGAACTAACCAGTACCCCCAGAGCTGTGTCTCTAGTCGGCCATCAATGGGAGGAGAGGCCCTTGGTCTTGCAAAGATCATATGGCCCAGTACAGGGGGAATGCCAGGGCCAGGAAGTGGGAGTGAGAGGTTTGGGGAGCAGGGCAGCAGGGGAGGGCACAGGGGGCTTTGGTGATAGCATTTGAAATGTAAATGAAGAAAATATCTAATAAAAAATAAGAAAAAATAGCAAGTAAGTGAGGGATGCTCATTATATTGCCTGAGCTGCAGTGGGTCTAGTGTAGGGATGGGGTCCGAGCAGACAGAAGTAATCAGTCAAAGAAAAGCAGAAGGCTAAGCTATAAAATAGCAAGCACCCATCTTATCAAAGGACCCAAGAAGTAAGTCAATGTGGAGACAGTGCCAGAGAGGTCATGACTAAGGACAGGAAAACCCAAAACAGGGGCAACACCAACCAGAATGGTGATATAAGTTGCCATAACCAAGTAGAAAGAAAAGAGAATTAGTATATTCTAACAAATGTGTTAATAGGTAGGCAGTTGTCCAAGAAGAGGCAGAGGGACGAGGGAAATCCTGAGAGGGTTGAAGCCTAGAGAAAGCTCGAGGCAGGCAGAGAGTCAGGATTGCAGATAGAGGGAGCCAGAGCCTAAGGCCCCAAGTCTGAGATGCAAGTCTCAGAGAAAGAGTAGAGCTGACCGCCGAACCTTCACTGCACTGTCACAGTAAGACCCTTACTCAAAGTTCGTGTGGTAGTTCAGACACCCAGTTACCAGCCTCAGGGGTTGTTTCAGAAGGTTGTGAAACGTTTATAAGGTAGAGCTTCTCTGGAGGAAGTCAGTCACTTCCTGTTTGCTCTCTGGGCTTCCTGTCTGCAGACACAATGTGATCAGCCACCTCACCCTTCTGTCATCATGCCTTCCTCACAGTGAGGAACTACATCGTTTCAAAAGGGAAAGCAAAAGAAAGGCTTCCTCCCTTAAGTTGTTTCTCTGCAGGTATTTGGTCATAGCCATATTAAACATAGCTAATAAAACTCCCTCTCCAAAATGGTTTAAATTTATTTCTCAAGACAGTGAGGGTTGTTGCTTTCTTGGCTTGGAATCATAGAAGCCCTAAGGACCCAGCTAGCCCAATCTACAACCCTGCTACATCCACTGCTTCCTGAAAAGGACCACACTGAAACAGTAGAACTACTGGCAAGGCAGAGTCTTGAGGAACGTGTACAGGGAGGGGGTAACACATATTTCCCCACCAACCTCTTCAGCATTGTTTCATCTGAAATATCTTCCCTAGCATAATGACCAGCCCAGACACATGTGGTGAACCTAAATATGATCTCTCAAACATTTCAATGTCTGCCCCACTATAAACACATTGCCTGAGATACTTGTGTGAATCTTGGGATTCAGGCCACGGGGCTCTGCCTTTTAGTGTGTGGGTCTGCAGACCCTCAGCGGGGCCTCTTGCTTTTATTTCTTCAGAGCAGGAAAGCCAAGACAACTGTGAAATTACAAACCCATCCAACACTATTATTTTTAATTGAAATGGCCTAGGAAAGTGCCACACATGTGAGTTATGTTCTCTTTACTTTCTACACACACAATTCCCATTTGCTGGAAAGAGAAAGACAAGTGTGCATTAAGGAGACAGATATGTCCCTGCATGTCACAATTGCAGCTTTTGACCTGATATATATGGGCAAGTTGCCATTTAGAACTTACAGAAGAGATTTTCATAGCAAATTGAGTTCACATCTCATCACATAAAAGAAGCACCGGTTTAGGCAGGATCTTCATGCTTGTCTGTGAGTTTATCTTCTCTGCCCCTCCAGCTCTGACATGGCCTCGTGCAAAGGAAACATGCACGCAAAAACCTCTGCACAATGAGAATATTTCTCAGCAGTGACTGTCACTCCTCTTGTCCCAAATCCTATTCTTTCCTTTCAAACACTGCAGTTTTATGTATGTGAATGGGCACTTTGCCTGCATGCATATCTGAAGAAGCGGGGGAGAAGGCATTAGATCTCCTGGAACTGGAGTTGCAGGCATTTGTGGTCATGTGAGTTGCAGGAATCAAATCCAAGTCCTTTGCGAAAACAGTCAGTGCTCTCAGGAGACCACTGAACGATCTCTTCAGACCCCCAATACTATTTGATTGGGCAAAATGCTGTTGTATTGGTGCCACAAATGACTGTGAGTTCTAGGTCCTCTTTGCAGCCCACTGTGGGCTTCTATTCCACAGAGTGTGACTAAGAATGATCTGTTCTAGTCTGTGTTCATGTCTCTTCTGCACACCTGCTGTGGCTGGTCCTGCTTTCTTCTTAAGCACCCTCCTCCCACACCCCCTCACAAGGCAAGTTGGATTCTGCTTGTTCATTTATGCCTACCTGAGACAACCACTTTTCTCTTTATACATCATGGCTATATCAGTATATCCAGGCTCTGAAGTCATCCCCCGCTCACTCCAGGGCCATGGGTCATAGACCACCTTCAGAAGCCACAACAAACAACTCAGAGATGCAAGGAAGGACCATAAAGCTGTTGAGGCCCACCAGTATTTCCTCCATTGCATGGCAGATAAGAGGGCCCCATCTCCTGTAGTTCCAGTGGCACTGACCTCTGTGAGGGAGCTACCACTGTCTTGGGTCCCCTTTCTGTCCCCATCTTGTTTGGCTTTTAGGAGTGGATGTTAGCAAGCAGCTGTTCCTATACTCCACATCACCTTACCCAGCTGTTTTTCCTTGGCTTTGATTTCCCCAATTTTATCAGTGTATATTCATCATACACATTAATGCATTATACTGTGGCATTTTTCCTTCAAATAGATCAAACACTTTGACTGTATTCATTCTCCATTTTCTTCTATCCCATTTAATGCCAGGCCCTTTTCTACTCTTTCATAGACTGCATTCTGTTTCCTTGGTGCACGCATGTACACATACAATCATGTGCATGTATACACACAGGTTCAATATAAGACAATATAGTACTTCTCTGAGTGGTTTGTTTGTTTGATTGTTTGTATGTTTAGTGCGGGAGTGTCTTAATATAACAAATGAGCTTAGGTTCCATCCAGGAGTAAATAGCATGATGTCCATTTTTTTGCTGAATTAAAATCCACTGTGTATATACTGTGCTCAGTTTAGCCACCAACCTGTTGATAGACACTAGGCTGGTAACATGGATTAGTTGACAGGAATAGTGACACCGATGGCAAGTGTGTCACCATGTTTGTGCTGTGCTGACTCAAAATCCTTTGGGGGTACAGATAGACCACAGAGTGCTTTTTCCACTGTGGATGCATGAGACAACCCTCCCACCATCAGTGTGAAGGTTTCCTCCCAATTCCCCCTTCCCCCCATTCTCTCCCCCTCACCTCACCCCCAACCCGCGCCAGTTCTCACCAACATGTGTTGTTGTTTAGCAACTGGTAGCCATCTGACTGCAGTAAGAGGCAATTCAGTTATTGTTTTGATTCACACTTCCCTAATGTCTAAGTTGGAAGCTTTTTCGATTCTTTAACTTTGTTTTTGCATGTTTGGTCATTTATATTTTAGTCTTCTAAGAAGTAGGCAAGGGCTTTCTGGAGAGAACTCCACCAGCTCAGGAAATATCTCGAGAACTAACAATTAGGGTTGCAGCTAGTAAGTAAACTTCTGCACGATTTCTGCACGAAATCGAAGTGTTAGGAGAGCTGTACTTGATTGTCTGAATTGTTTAAAAATGTGTTTATATCGACAAACTGTAGTTGCATATGTATGGATGAGATGACCGGTGATGTAATGATTTTTTTTTAAGAATGTAGGATGATTAAATAAATCTAGCTAATATCATCTTGACTATTTAACTTTTTACAATGAAAATATTCAGATTGGATCTCTCAGCTATATTGAAATGTGTAAAGCTCTTAGCAATATTCATTGTAGTATGCAATTGATCTAAGAGAAATCGATTTTCTTCCTCCCCTTTTACCGAAGCCTTTTCCCATCTCCAGCCCCCAGCCTCTGATAATTACTTCCTGCTTCTGGGTTTGTTTTTAACTTTGCATTGTCTGAGTCCATTTTCATTGCTGTAAGAAAAAGAACAGAGTCTGGATGCTTTTTAAAGAAAGTGGGTTTATTTCTCTCACAGCGTTGTAAGTTAAAGTCTGAGAAGAGTGGGCCTATATGTCAGCCTCTGATGAAGTCTTCATGGCAGATGGAGTTCAGAAAGAGCCTAAGAGATGGAAAGAAATCCAAGTGCCATTAGACGGGAATCATGAGAGGCCTACAGAGCAGCCTTTTTCTGTAAAAACTGCTCTCCTAGGAGCGAGCTATAATCCAAAGGAGCAGCATTCATTTTTTTTTCTGACATTTATACTCCAAACAATGCAATCATTTCCTCCCATGTCTTCCTTTGAGATAAAGGATCTATCCAGCAGGCGTGTTGACCTCACACACACACCCTAGAGGACCTCACACCCACCTAATCTACACTCCAGCACAAGTAGGTGCTACTGACGGTGTACATGGCTTATTTTACTTGGCACAGTGTTCTCCAACTCAATCTATCTCATCATTAAGGCAGGGTGTCCCACTTGTTCAAGCTGAATAGCACCCTGCTATGCACACTGTACTTTGTACTTCCAGTCCATTCCTGTTGTGCACTTATGATGATTCTGTGTGAGTGACCCAGAGTAGAAGATGGCAGGCTCCAAGATGCTATGTAAAGGGCTTTTCCTTTTATCTTGAGTTTCAAGTCAATCAAATAATGGAGAGGAGAGATGCCCAGGGGAAAGAACTGAATCTGGAGTTAGGATTAAGTCAAGTCTTGACCTGCACTAGCTGTTCCTAGGACCCCGAGAAAGCCCAGCTCTAGAGAACAAGGACTCTCCAAGGCTCCGTGCATTTACAATAGAAGATGTAGAAAGAACTAACTTTATTAACTCACTCAAAAATGTTACTGAATGTCAACATGACAAGGACAGGCTCTGGGTTTGTGGTAGTGAATGTCCATTGTCAACTTGATTGCTTTGAGAAGTGCCTAGAGCACTAGTAAAGCACCTTTAGGTGTGTCTAAGGGCTTTGAGAAGGGTTAAATATAAATTTGCCCTGAATGTAGGGGCACAGTCACTTCTGTAGGGGCCACAGGATGGGCCAAGCTGAATCAGCATCATCTTTCTAGTTCCTGGCCACCATGAGCTTCTCTGTTCCACCTCCCATACTCCAAGGAGTGAAGTCACTGAAATGAGGGATGAAAAGCTCTTCCTCTAAAGGAAAAGTATTTGCTAACCACCTACAATAGCCCCTAGAATTATGTAGTGAATGCCGTGGTATTCATAGAATACCAACAGTGGCCCCTCCACTCTATCAGCCCAGGGCACCACTGACCACGCCCCTCCTCAGTCCTGACCACACCCATCCTCGGTTCTGACCACGCCCCTCTTCATCCATGACCATGGCTCCTCAACCTTGATCATGTCCCTCATCACCACTAACCATGCCCTGACCCAACGCTGACCACATCTCTCTGCATTGATGAACACATCTTGACCGTTCCTAGCTGTGCATCTCTTTACCACTGATCATATCCCGATCTACTGACGATGATTCTTCTCATGCTGACCTCATCCCTCCCCACAACTTACCACATCCTTCCTGTTTCACCTTCATAGCCATGTCCTTAGCAAAGAGTCTGAAAGCCTGGCACATTGTCCAGGGAAAGCCGTTGTCCCTCAGTCACGTGAAAAACTCAATGTGTCCTTCCCACATGAGTACACTGCGTGGCTCTGGGTAATCATGATAGGATAAGCCCATGTGGTATTCATAAGAGCCCTCAGCATCCCTTTCATCCCCTTCGCAGCTGCATGCACTTGGGTAAACTAGAGAGCAGGTGGCTTCTCTGACTCCAAGCCCACTGCTCCCACGGAGCACTGATGGTGAGAAAGGGTACATAGCTGGTGGAGGCAGGAGGCTTCTGTGCTCAGGGAGGCTGCCTTGCTTCTTCTTGGTTCCCTCTCTAACTCCAGGGGGACAGGAGCCTGCTGATGAAAAATGGGGCTGCTCTCCACTCTTACAGTCCCCCATAAATACTCATCTCTTCCTTCAAGTTTTATAGATGCTTCCTTCTAAATAGAATTTGTCCACATCCTAGAATCTCCCCTCCCCTTGCCCAACAGGTCCTAGCTGAAGTCATCCCCTTCTTGCCCCCAGAAGATCTCAGGCTGAGGGCACTTCATCCTCACACTCAGCAGGCCCCAGGCCGTGGACATTCTTCCATTTCCCTTCCCCAAAGAGAACCCCGGGAAGAATGGGTTTTATTGAATGTTCAACACTGAGTTCTCTATCCTAAGAACATTTCCAAAACTGTGGAAAGTTTATGTAATCAATTTTCAGTATTTCTGGCTCAGGCATAAGATGCGTGTTACTCTGAGGACTGCTGTGACCACTTTCGTGTTCTGCTGACTCTTCAGAGCTAGCAAAATCAGTATCTGAAGAGCCAGAGAAAGCAGACAGACTGTGACTATGGTCAGAGCAGGTACCCGGAAAGTCAGTGGTACTGAGAACAGTTGCCATGTTCTGAGCAGAGTGGCATGTGCTTTTAACTAACTATCCTGGCACCTGGAAGACTGAGGCAGAAGGAATAAAATGAGTATTTTTAAATCCAGCCTGGGCTATATGGTGAGACCCTATATCAAAACCAAACAGGTGTCATCATCTATTTTTGTGTGTCCCATTTTTCCAACAAGCCTGGGATAGCTTGACTCACTCACTCGGCCTTGTAAATCTTGTAGATTAGTAAATGATAGGCAGACAGGCATATAGATGAAAACAAACCAAATGGTTGGAAGAATATATAGATGACAGTGAAGATCTCTCATCTCCTCTCTAGCGGTGTGGCATTTTCTCTCAGGCTTGAATATTTAGCTGTTGGATTCTCTCTCCATCTGACTCACTAGCTCTGAAGGAACCCAAACAGAAGGCAGAGGAAGTAGGAAAGCTGGGCTTCGGGTGGGAAGGCTTAGAATGATGCAGCCTCAGTTCCCCCTTGCTCTCTCTGTGCATCTGAAAACCCTATGCTGTTCGCTGCCTCCGCCAGCATGGGGGTAACTTCTCCAATGCCCCTGGGTGGCTGCTCAGAACCCGGGGCCATGTCTGTGCATAGAAAGTTTATTTTGTAATAATGCTCGGTGAAGCCTGACTCCCCTCCGGCCATGCCTGTCATTTCGGCACACAGGAAGATCCCAGAAGTTTACCAGGATCCCTTCTTCCACACATCTTGACATTATGCAAATAGCTATGACTCAAACGTCAGTCAGGGGCAGTGACTTCCATGGTGAAGTCTCCCAGCACAGTGATCAGCCTGCTGAGTGACAGTCACCAGCCACATTAGGATGTCAGATTTGCTACCTGTGGAGTCCTTCCTCCAGAAGCTGCTGCTGGAAGGGGACTTCCCATGGCCTGCTGTTGGACAGGAGCTGGCTGTTCCTGCCATATGTAACATCTCAGGCATGCAGCTCATTGACGGCCATGGATACACAAAGAAGTTTCTAGTATCCCTATCTCCATTCAGTGAAACCCATAAATAGCCCGTCAAAGCAGTAACTCTGCTTCATGTACTAAACTTGTTGTTCTGGGTGCTGCTTCTCAGTAAATCCTCCAGGAAGAGAAGTGTTAGACAAATTCCTGCAGGCAAATAACTTGGTATCTTCAAAGTGCCAATGGCAGGAAACATAGCTACTGATAGGATATGTGTCCACTTTGCACCTATCACAGGTGGAGCCCTCTGGACTTCTGGATATCTTTACCAGCCCTATAACTGGCTCACGCATAAATGGAAGTTGACTGGCAGCTGATTTTCCAACTGAGCACTCACTCCTCATAGAAAAGGGTAGCCAGGTGAAACACCAGGTCCCATCTACTGACAATTCAGGACAATGCTGAGCATTGTAAAAATGAAAGGGAAAAGATGGGTTTGCAGTCCACACTTGCATGTAAATGAACAATAGTTAAACAGGAATGTGAAAATTCCCTACAGCTCCCTGTTTAATCAAAGCATGGACTTAGAACAAGTTGTTTTTTCTCCAGAGGGAGAACTTATACATTATAAATTAGCAAACATGATTTTATTGTATTTTTTATTTATGCATATTAATTACATAAAGCCATAGGCTTTCTTTATGATGTGTGTGTGTGTGTGTGTAAGTAGCATATGTGTGTGTGTGCATGTATATGTGTATATATGTATATGTGTATATGTATATATATGTATATGTGTATATGAGTATATATGTATGTGTATATATATACATATATATATGCATGTATGAATATATGTGTGTATATATATATTCCTTTGCTCCTGTATACCTCTTATACCTATGCTGATTCCCTCTGTCTCTCCCACTGGCCATGATTTTATTCCAGGTAAGGCTTCACATTGTGGCAAGAGGAAGAACGCTGTAGGATGGACGCACAAGGGCTCACGTTGCCCTTAGGCTGTGTACTGTCAGAGCTGTCTGGGGTACTGTTCATCCTATGTGTGTGGATGTGAGATCCAGGAGCTTTAGATATTATAGGTACAGACACAAATAGATATAGAGCCTCACTGAACACAGTGCCTTGCCTACAGCGTCTGCATGTTTAACTGACATCCCCTGTATTGCTGCTTCTCCTTTATCAACCAAAGAGAATTCAAGTATCCAAAGCTAACTGTACCTACTACTCACAGACATTCGAGTTGGCATGACACTCTTGGTCCTACATCAGCAAGACGGGTCAAGGCAAGGAAAATACCCTTTGCCACATTGGAAGGAGCTCAGGCTGTCAGAGTATCTTCAAAGTTCTGCACAGGCATATGAATACTGTTTATGTGATATATTCTAATAGCACGACTGGGAATCTCCAAGTTCCAAATGCAAGACAAGGATGAGCACAGATGTGTCTATATGTTAGTGTTAGTCAGACTCTGCATTTTCAAAGCAAGAAGGAGGCAGATCTAGAAGAGTAAAGATATCATAGAGAAAACCACATATAAAAAATACAAATTATATATAAAAGATATCATATGATATAGAATGTGTATGCAAATAACTCCTTCCACCCTTATTTAATAACATGATTTTATTTGTATAAATATTAATTTTAAATATTTATGTATTTGCAGTCATATAAAGTCCCTAGTTCAAAACCAGACATGTCTGTACCTGTGCTTTTGCACTCACGGGCGTGGGTAAGGACCTCTGATAAATCCCTATGTGTTCCCTGAAGACTCCTGACTCAGAGGCATGGGAACAAAGGTCCTCACAGGCAGAAGAAAGTCAGTACCATTTGGCCCTGTCCTTTTTCACTGCCTCCAAGGGGTCACAGAGGACAAGAAAGTCAATCATAGCTTGAAAAGATGTCAGAGGCCAATCCAGAAGAGGACCCAATTTCACAGAGAGATGGTGGAGAAGAGAGCTGTAGTTGAAGGTCACTGGGAGGAGTTCTAGCAGGACCATAAGGTAGGTCAGGCTCACAGTAGGGGGTGGGTCTGTTTGGAATGGAAGTCACATAAAGATATGGAAGATTCTACCAAGGAGGCTGGGCACAGCCTGTGGGAGTGTCCACTGAGGCAGAGTGGAGTTTGGCCTAGCATCTTAGGAGTACGAGAACAGAAAAGGTGAGGGGTAGGTAGTAGCATGGTTACTTTCCTATAGAATGAACCTGTCTCCTTGAAGCGGATATGTTTGTAAGCTATGTACGGTTCATTTACTTTTTACGTTCTATGATATACTGAGTAGATACCATTCTTCATTATTCATGATGTTCAATGGAAAGTGGGAATATTCTAGATTTTCATAGGTGATTAACAAACATATCCTGGATTAGCTACAAAATGTTATCATAATCCATATTAAGAGCTTTGTTCATATGTGTATGTTTATGTGTATATATGTGTGTGCATACATACATGTGTGTATATGTGTGTGTATGAAAGAGAGATGTGTGTGTGTGTGTGTGTGTGTGTGTGTGTGTGTGTAGACATGAAAATAGGAAGAGGCCATGAGGATAGAAAGAAAGAGAAGACAAGAGAGTTATTTGCTACTTGTCATGAAAAAGAAGACACAACTACTCCATGGGTGTGAGTAGCCAAAGGCTGAGAGGGGAGCGGAGGACAGTAGGAAACAGGTAAGAACAAAGTATAATGATGTATATGTGTGAGACGCAAAGCCACTTCTTTTTTCTGTCTTTGTTTTATTTTTGCTTGCTTTCTTGGTTGGTTGTTTTTTAATGTTTTCAATTAATCTTTGAGAACTTTACACAATATATTTGATCATACTCCCAAACTTTACTCAGGTCCTCCCTCACCCCATAACCACCCAATTTCATGTTCTTTCTCTCTCTTTGAATATGCCCCCCATGCAGCCTCCCATACACACCTCAAACCATGAAGTTCTTGAAAATGGGGCCTGCCTGGAGTGTGGTTTATGATGACCCAGGAATGTGGGTGATGGTGACCCTGGAGTGTGGGTGATGGAGACCCTGGAGTGTGGGTGATGGAGACCCTGGAGTGTGGGTGATGGAGACCCTGGAGTGTGGGTGATGGAGACCCTGGAGTGTGGGTGATGGTGACCCTGGAGTGTGGGTGATGGTGACCTGGGAGTGTGGATGATGAAGACCCTGGAGTGTGGGTGATGGTGACCCTGGAGTGTGGATGATGGAGACCCTGGAGTGTGGGTGATGGTGACCCTGGAGTGTGGATGATGGAGACCCTGGAGTGTGGGTGATAGTCACCCTGGAGTGTGGGTGATGGAGACCCTGGAGTGTGGGTGATGGAGACCCTGGAGTGTGGGTGATGGAGACCCTAGAGTGTGGGTGATAGTCACCCTGGAATGGATGATGGGGACCTTGGAGTCTGGGTGGCGGTGACACTTCACTGAATAAAACTCATTTTCCCCTCTTCCAGCAGCTCTCAGCTGTGGATAGTTTCTTGGCTAAGAGGGAGATTTCTGTGCCCACTTCCCCTTCTCCCTACTCAAATTCTGTCTGGATTGAGTGTGTACAGATGCTATGCATGCTTGTCACAGTTCCTGTGGACTTATATGTGCATTCATCCGGATTTCTCTGGAAAGCACCGTTTCCTTGAAGTCATCCATCACCTCTGGCTCCAGCAATTTTTCTATCCCCGAATCTATGTGGATTTCTGAGCCTTGAAAGGAGGAATGTGGTATAGACACCCCATTCAGGATGGAGCAATTAATGCTCTCACTTCCTATACATTGTTCAGTTGTGGGTCTCTGTATTAATTACCATCTACTGCAAGAAGCTTATCTGGTGGGTATAGCAATAGGTCATTAAGAGTCATTTTACTATTATGGTCACTGAACAGAGTAGTAGTAGGTTCCCCTAGGGCTCATGACCTATCTAATCTCAGGCTCTTGGCCTCATTAACAGTGTCGGGCATTGGTTTGATCTCCTGAAACATACTTTAAAACATTCGAACTTGAAAAGTGGTTGGTTGTTTTCCTAACTTTAATGCCACTATTGCACCAGTGAGCATATCTTGTCAGAGTGTCATTATTATAGCTCTTTGGGTTTGTAGTTGAGTGAGATTAATGACCATCTTCCTTCTCCAGTAGCATCTATATAGCACATTCTAGCATTATCAATACTAGTCAGTAGGGGTGGGACTTTCAGTTGAGTACCAGCGCTGGTTCTCCATGTTCCATAATGTAAAAATATACCGTTTTCAGCAATGGGATCTTACCACCAGAGTATGGAAGGTGACAAATAGCATTGGCAACAGGCTGTAATATTTGCACCCTTTGCTAAATACTCAAAAAGATGTAACCCAGTTCTAGAACTGGCTTTTATTTGGTACATTATGATGTCTAGTTGGGGTATTGTCCCCCATTATACGATGACTCTATTTAAACTCCTTTATATATGTTTATATATTTTAGGGAGCTTCTTTGGTAGGGGGCTTCCATTTTCAAATGGCCTATCCTACTAGCCAATCTCCCATTTAAACATCCTGATCTAATTTCCCCTTTTCCATTTTATAACAGAAATCCATTTGCACCAAAAAAAAAAAAAGAAAAGAAAAAGAAAAAAGAAAAAAAAAAGAAAATTTGGAGGAAGTTTCTGAGTTGTTGGTGATTGGTAATAGAGCTATGTTCAATCCTCAGTACTTCCAAAATGAAGACTGCTGAAAACAGCAACAACAAATCAATAAAAACATTTTCTGATTCTAGAGACTGAACAGAGCATTCTGGCTCCCACTTTTGACCCCTTTCTGCATTGTAACCTCTAGGGGACGAGCCCATGGATGTCCCTGTTATAGAGAAAGAAAGCAGATACTGCTGTTGGCCCCACTCCTTGCTCGGCTGTGCCTTAGTATGCATACTGTGGTTGTGAGCTTGGGCTTCGGAGCCAACACAGACCCATAACCACTCACTCTGATCCTGGATGAGTATCTGGACCCTGCTGCCTCACTATGTTGCCATATATAAAATGCACATGAGAAAAATCCCATTTTGTAGGGTGTAATGGGGTGAAGCAGGACTGCATGTCTAAGTACATTTCTGTAACACAGAGTACAGAAAGTGCTGTAGAACACTAGCAACCATATGGGTCCCCCACTTCAATGTCTGGCCCTCAACCTTTTTGGTTGCTGCACTGTACTATTTTTTTCCTCCTTAGATTCCTTGTGGCATTCTTTTATAAAAACTTCATATTTGTAGTTAACATATACCAATCAAGCACCCATAGCAAACTTTGATTAATGTTGATGAGATAAAATTAAAGGGCAGTTGCTTGTTCCCCAAGAGCAGGAGCTGGGAGTGAGTTGTGGCTTCCATGCTGTAGTGACAGGCATGCTCTGTGGGGAAGAGATTATTATTATTTTAATATACATACTTGAGTGATAAAAAGGAAGGCTTGAGTGACAAGGTCGTTCTCAAGATTATTAGACTAACCTTGACCAGCAATGAGGGAGGGCAAGACAAGTGCCACTGTGGAGTAGGATCTGTGGGAAGGGACCTAGGTATCAACCATACTCCAACTCATAGCTGAGAGTAGTGCGGGATTAGAAGTCTGTGAAAGGCAGGCAGTGCTGCAGGTTTCTATGAATAAATAAAGTAAGTTCTGTTCATGTAAATTGAATACTAACTTACTAATGTAAAGCAAGAAAAGATAAGGCAGAACTAGAATGGTTGACCTCAGGCCAGATTAGGACACCTGCCCTCTATGCTCCTGAGAATTAGATGGCTCCTAAAGGGCATTCTGCAGTATTGTGCAAAGAACTCTGTATTTGGGCAAAAAGTGCCACACCACTATAGAAGTCCTGCACCTACACGTAGCAAGTTCTTTAGTATTGTGCAAGTTCTGAAGTTACATTGTACAGGAGGGTCTGTATCTACACAGGAAGTTCTGCAGCTACACATGAAGTTCTGAAAGTACACAGGAAATTATGAAACTGTATAAGAAATTCTACAGCTAAATAGGAAGTCATGCAGTATTGTACAGAAGGTTCTAAATCCATCTAGGAAGTTCTACATTGTTCTACAGGAAGTCCTACAGTTATCTAGGAAGTTCTATGTTATTTTACAGGAAGTTCAGCAGTTCTGTACAGGAAACTTTCTAGCATATAGGAAGTCCTGTACAGGGAATTCTGAATGATGTCTATAGCATCATTTAGCTACAACTCACCTTAACCTTGACTCTAGACCTAAGCCTAACCCTTCATGAAAGAGACAGGCTCATATTAGCTACATAGGAGACAGACAGGGACATCTGCCAGGGATTTCTGCGTCCTCAGGCTACATGGTGCCTGACCTTGGGTATAGCACATCAAACAACTCTGCCAAGATCTAAAACAGGAGTTGTTAGACTTGAGAGGCTTGAAGAAAGAAAGGACTACCTATGCTACATGGGCCAAATCCAAGACCTTTGTGTTTTAAATGTTTTGCCCTGGAAATAGCAATGACCACAGCTATGACTACCTGCTGTAGATAGTAATACCATAAGATGGTGGCCACTGTCTATGACACTAGTGATCTGTGACCATTAATGCTGATTAAGAATGAGGGGAAAGGTCAGAACTGAGGAGAGAACGGGCAGACATCAGAATTAATGATGCAATAGTAATCATAATCAATACTAGCCCCATCCATGTAACACACACACACACACACACACACACACACACACACACACACACACACACACACACTAACATAGCACAACAACAGAAAACAAATAAACAAACAGAAAAAGCAGCAGAGCTTAACCAGGGAGCCTTCCCTCTTCCCCTGGCCTTGCCTGCTTTCTATTCTGGCCTCTTATGAGGCCTCCATGCTCACTGTATGAGCTCCTTGGCAGTGTTTTATGCTTTGTAACAAAACACAAAACAACTGGAAATCACCAGATCTGCCCAAAGGTCTGAACATTGTCACATGTAAGGCTATGACAGAGCTGTAAGCCTTAAAGTTGAAATGTGTATTTTCTTTTATGAAAAGATACATGCCTCAAAATTGCTGTTACTAGATGGCAGCAGCAGAGTAGAGAAACAGCAGGTATTTTTGGAAAAATACACTTATTCTCACTTCAAAGTAAAATTAAGTACTAATAATTAATGAGACAAATTCATCTTTCTATTTTATTTATTTATTTTTAATTGATTATTTTATTTATTACATCCCAAAGGTTGTCCCTTCCTCTCTGTTCCCTCTCCCAGAGTTCTTCACCCCCTCCCTGCTCTCCTTCACCTCAGAGAGGGTACCCCTCCTGCAGCCACCTGCCCTGGAGCATCAAGTCATTACAGGATTGGGTGAATCCTCTCCCACTGAGGCCAGGCAAGGCAGCTATTCACTACATATGTGCCAGGGGCCTCGGACCAGCAGGTGTATGCTCTTTGGTTGGTGGCTTAGTCTCTGGGAGCTTTCAGGAGTCCAGGTTTGTTAACACTGTTGGTCTTCCTATGGGGTTGCTGTCCCCTTAAGCTCCTTCAATCCTTCCCCTAACTGACCTTAGCTGAAATGCCCAAAATAGGGAGATGGAATCTGAAGAGACCACCTCCAGTAGTTAGATAGGGCCTTAGTGGAGGGATGAGGTCACCAACCCACCTTCAAAAATTTTGACCCCAAATTATTCCTGTTTAAAAGAAATGCAAGGACCAAAATAGAGCAGAGACTAAAAGAAAGGCCATTCAGTGACCAGCCCAAATTGGGATCTATCCCATGGGCAGGCACCAAACCCTGACACTATTGCTGATGGTATGTTGTGCGACCAGACAGGAGTCTAGCATGGCTGTCCTCTGAGAAAAAGAATCATCTCAAAAGGAATAGTTTGAAAAAGGAATACTGTTTTAAGACCTTCAAAAAAGTTTTTGATGAGTGACGTGTTAACTATTTGAAATTAGTATGGAAACTTAAAATTATCAAAAGTTAAGTCAAAGCTTAGAATTTTGAGTCAATTTGTTACATATATTTGAATGTTTAGATTGATTCACACACACACACACACACACACACATACACACACACACACACACACACATACACACCATATTGTATGAGTAATCAGCCACAGCATTTCAGAAAGCTATTGTTAAATTTCAGTAAAACTGAGGCCAGCTATAGACAGATGTGAAAAGCAAAGCTTCTTGACTTACAGTAACCACTGTGGAGCCTTACTCCCATCTTAGATGAATGTGTCTTTGTGTGGAGTCTCTCCAACTGTGACAGGTCTCAAAATCAAGTGTCAATATAAATTGTTCTTAGAGATTGAAATTGCTCTTTCATAGAATTTCAGACACAATTTTTGAAAATAATGTCATATTTGAAGATAGTTCTCTCATTTTAGAAACTTTCTTCCTATACTTTGAAAGAGAAAAGATCTGATGTATTCATAAACTTTTGTGGGAGGGGTGGTAAAAGTGAGTCTGAGTTACTTTATTTCTATTGGAATAATGTGGGAGCCATAGCTGCTGTGGTGACAGTGTCCCCTGTGTGTGGAGTGAGGAAGAGACAGGACTTGAGGCACACTGCATGCCTAGGCTGTGGGCCAGGCACTTTCCCTGCTTTCCAGTGACACAGACAAGAACTGGCCATGCTTCATTGGAGGGGAGGGGTGGGGTGATATGTGTGCTATGCTGGGTGCATGCGTGTGTGTGTGTGTGTGTGTGTATGTGTGTGTGTGTGTGTGTTATGCTAGAACTTGTAATCAGGACCTCACACATACAAGGAAAGTGTTTTTCTAACACTAAGCCATATCTCCAGCCACAGAAACACTGGTCAGGCCTGGGCTCACATTTAAGCACTTGCAAAGCTTGGGTTCAAGTCTTCTTTACAAAAAAAAAAAATAAGCTCTGCAAATTAATTGATTATATGATCATGCACTTAAAACGGGTTTCAAGGCATCACATGGCTTAGTGTCTGACACTGTAGAGTTAAAGGAGAACCTGGCCTGCATTTATGGCATAGCTCCGTGAGCTCTTTTCCCAGCACTAACAAAAATTTAAAACATGTATTGGCCTAGGTAGACTTAAGCAGCCAATTAAATACAATATTTCAAAGTGTTTCTCTCCTCATAAAAAAACAGTGAAGGGTCAAACACCTTCTAATCCATGGCTTGCATTTTAGTGAGAACATACCCCATTCTATATGGCTTTATAACTATAATCTGAGTGCATACTAACATGCAACCTATAGTAAATGTGCTCTACAAGTGGCCTGCATGCTCAGCTCACTGTGAGCCACTGCTCCTCGGGGAAATGCAAGGTTCATGTGCTGTAAGCATCTGACTACCACACTTCATAGACCATGTACGGCATCCCCAGTGCTCTGTGTGTTCCTGCTTCATGACACCCTGCCCAGCACACGCTGTTGATTCACCGACATTGAACACCCTCCCGGCAGCTCTTCCTTCCAGTCACGGAAGGAGTATACCTAATACACCTGCTTTCACTGAGACGTACAACACAGCCTTCTCCTTTCAGGAACACCAAACAGCTCTTCTTTTTACATCTAAACTACAAAAAGGGTAATAACATGAATCTTCACCTGAAATAGACGACAAGAAGGACACTTGTGTGCATTATGACAAGATCTGAACCGTGCACCTCACAGGCGATTATGGTGGCCTTAGGGAGGGTAGAAGAGGCTGGAGAAAGGCTACGTTGCAGGTGATCTAGAGTTTGCATTGAAGGGAAAATGAATTAAGACGTTTTCTTGTTTGTTTTTTTTTCTAAGTGTTTTAGTGTGAATTGGATTTGGGGGATTGTGCACTATTCTAGACGTGGTACTAGATCCGAGTATAGAAAGATGCACAGCCTCATCCTTGAGTGAATTCCAAGTGAGGTCAGGGTGAGTTTATTCTGCTCTAGCTCCCTACAGAAACACCTACTTTGAATTTACAAAGCAACCTGAATGCCATACTGTTGACTTCTGCTGGGCTACCTGTTGGCAGGTGACTGAGATTTCATTAGGTAAACAGAAAGAACAAACTTCAAAATCCCTGTTGTCCCTGAAAAGGGGGCTTAGCTGGAAGCCAAGATTTATTTTTCGCCTTGTAAAAAGAGAAAAAAAAATCGTACCAAACAAGAAAATCAGCTATTATATGGTGACTTCTTCTGTACTTCTTTTTATAGGAATTTTAATTTATTTAATTTATTTTTATTTCCTCCACAGGAAATAAAAGTAGGACAATTGATAATCACAAATTAGGAGTGACAGTACTTGGAAGGTTGTTAAATGATAAATTTAATGATGCTGGAGGCTGAAAAAATGAACTTGAAAGGACTGGGGCAACTTCTCCTGGATTTCTGGAGATGGTGGGAAGGGCAGGGTCTCTGATAACAGGTGAGACCCATTGCAATGGTGTTGTATAGCTGTTAAATCCAATCCAACACCCCTCTGCTTCAAAGTCAGAGGTTTTTGAAATTTCAGTTCATTTTGTCCCTCTCTTATCTGGTGTGATCATGGTCAGGTACTATTCAAACCACTTGGCTTCAGATCACTCATATAGATCAGGTTCTTCTTGGTCTAACCTGCTACATTCAACTGTTGATGTGCCCCATGTTGATATGCTAGGTGATATTTCCTATATCAACCAGGTCAAGTTTTCTAAATATGAGAACTTTCTAAATATGTACCAAGGGCTACTTTACTTTCTCAAGCATTTTAGAATTTCAGAACTTCCTCTTCTGATAATGTCTCACTATATAGTAGAAAGATGCAGTCTGGGAAGGCTTATTTCCACCATACATAATTTATATGATATTGCTAATGGAGTGTTGTCCATGCTGGAGTACTTGACCAGGAAAACATGCCAGCTACATGATAGAGGAATTTGTGGGTATGATATTGTTAAGAATGCAGAGATGGGAATGATGTCTTAGATTGAAGGGGATACCCAATGGAGGGATATTTTCAAAGAAGGAGATCTGTAGTCATGGAAACAAATTGAAGTGGTCTGCCAACCAGGCCAGGAGCCAAGGATGCTAGTGGCCCCCACAGTGTGGAAAGGCAAGGGTAGAGACTCTCTTCTGAGTCTTCACAGGAAGGCAGTCTTGCCAACACTTCCATTATTTTGGACTTTTGCCCTCCAGTGTTGGCAGATAATAAATGACTATTGGTTTCAAGAACTAAACTAATTTGTTATAGGAACTCTATGGTCTCAGGAAGCCATGGACACACCAGATCAGTCTGTATCATGTATTTAAATTGATTATAAAGATAGCTCATGAAATTTTCACCGCGATCAAATGCCATTTATGTAGAAACACTCTGTAAACATCTGAGTTCAACACAGAGGTCCTGGTTTTGTCAAAATGAAGGTATACATCCAAGGAAACAATAGGATGCTTTCCTACTTAGTCACCTCCCTCTCCCAACTCCCCAAGCTCTATGTTTGAGTTGAGAGTAAAACTAAGGGCACTCTGAGCTTTTGTCAGTGGTTTGGTTTCCGAGGTCCCTCCCAATGGGCCTTGGTATGCTTCACCTTCTCCAGAAGAAGCCAAGAAACTTGTGTGCACCTTCCCTTTCTACACACAAGGAAGTGACGTGCAAGTGACTGTCTCTGCCAGCTAGTTCCCGGACGAGAAGACAATGGGGTGTTTTAGAAAGAAAAGGACCAGTGAGTCAGACAACACTATAGATGCTAGAAATAAAGAAGGTCAAGGTATAAGCAAGGGCCCACCCTGCCCACTCACAATGCGTAACTACTGAACCAACAACATCTGTTGTTCAACAATCGAAAGCAAAGCACATCTCTCCCTGGATCCTAGGAGCTGCAGGACCAGAGGAGACGGCTCTGTCCTGCACAGCCTCTTCGAAACCGTGCTGAGGACTCTACCACCTTCCTCTGGCTCGGTGAATGAATGCTGAGAAAAGCTCATAGGCCGTCATTATTCTTGAGCTAGCCAGGTTGTTTGTATTTAGTAACGTAACTGCAGTCAGTAGTCTGCCGTAACTGTATGGGAGATTTCTGAGCTTTGCTTCACAGGTAGAGGGGACAAGAGGAAGTCTTTGTCTCAGTCTTGTGATACAGACAGTCTTAAGACTCTTATCTTTAGAAGTTGACATTTGCAAATATTTCCTATCAAAAAGCATATTTGCTTTCCCAAGGATAGACGAGCACGTTATGATAAAGCCAACCCACGCTACCTCATGATCAGGGATGGTGTAGTCAAGATCTCCTTGTCCTGATCCCCTCCCACTGCTTAACCTTTCTAAGTCTACTTCTTCCTCAGTAAACCAATTAAATAGAGTGTGATTCTATGAAGGCAAACCTACCCTTCTCTTTGAGCCAATCTTTCAGTCCTGTGGTGTATAGCATTTTATCTTGTATATTTGTGAGACCTTTTCTAACTCTCATTGCAGGTATTTCCACCCATGTGTAACTCTGATCTATGGCATCATTTACCAATTAGCAGTAGGAGTTGTCATTTAAGTATTGAATGAGCAGTAGCCTCAATATTCTCATCCATAAAAGGGCAGTTCAGCCTAGATCACTGATTCTCATGAATATCTATTAAAATTGCCAGGTCAGCTCTGATGACCTATTTTACTAAGGCCTAAACGGCCTTACGGCTTACAAGCTATAGGGCCAGGACCAGGCATCAGTATTTCTATTAATTTACATGAATTAATAAATTTCTATCAATTCTACACATGATGCTTGGTTAGTTTATTTCTTCCATCTTTTACTTACTTCAAACCCCTTTATACTCTTTAAATTTTAGGTAGAAGCTGTATGTATGTGGCTACAAGTGCATTTGTGTATATAGCAGCACATGTAGAGGCCAGAGGACAACCTCCACTGTCTTGTTTTATTGAGATAGTCTTTTATTGAGGCCTGGAACACACCAAGTAAACTAGACTGGAGGTGCTTGTCTCTGTGTCCTTAGTTCTGGGAATACAAGCACAGGCAGCCATGTTTAGCTTTATTTTAAAAGGTGTGTGGGGGGGTCTGGGAATCGAACTCACATCATCAGGTTTACAAGGGGAAGCCTCCATCAGCCCTCAGCTGTGGGTCTTGAATGTCGGCATTTAGCTGGTTGATAATCGTTGTTGCCCATCACTCCTCTCTTCTATGACTTTTATCTTAAGTTTGATTGTTAGATTGTCTGTTTCAAGCTGGCTACACATTCTTTGACCCTGTTTATCTGTCATGCTAAGATAATAGCCTACACTCTAGACCGATTAACACTTGACATTAAAAGTGGCTCAGCTGCTTCCCAGGAGCAGCAGCTTTCCAAGACGTTGCCTGCAGCTTCTCCCGTCTGTGTGTGACTCTGAGGGATGGGATGCATCCAGGAGCACAGACGCTCATTTATTACACCTGGTTATCTTCCTCACATGCATTAAAGCTCGTGAGATGCTCATATTATTTGTCAGATGATCACCTTCTTGTTCAATTGGGGCAATACTCTATTTCTTCACGCTTCTCTGAATTACACCTATAATTTTCCTTTTTAATAGAAAATCTTTGATGATTTCGCTAGATCAGATCTGTTGGTGCCAGTTCTTCATCATTCTTGTTTTGGGAGACACCTCTCCTTTGCTTTTATTTTGGAAGAACTATTTTTTAAGCAAACTTATATAAATATTTTTAATATAAAATAGCACTGTCTTCTGAATTCTGCAATTTTGCTGAGAAACCAACCACTGTGATTCTGACACTTGAAAAAACTTTCTTCTTGGCATTTGGTTTCCATTCATCGTCTTCTTCATGGCTATTCCGAGTGGGATTCTGGAATATTGAACTTGTGGATATATGCCTTCTATCTCATTTAGAAAGTTCTTAGTCTGGAGCTTTCCAAAGATTGTTTTGTTCCTATTGGTCTCTGGGGTCCTTGTGTGCATTTGCTTCATAGCTTATACTCTTTTGTGTGTTTCATATCATTATAGCTGCTTATAGTTTTCATCCCATCTATTTATTTATTTGAGTTTGTGGGATGGTGTGAGTGTGGGTGTACATTTGCCACAGATGCTTGTGGACGTCATAGGACATCGACAGGAGTCAGCTCTCTCTTTTCACAATGTGGGTTCTGAGAATTGAACCCAACTCCTCAGACCTGGTGGTAAACGCTTTGACCTACTAAGCCATCCCGGTGGCACAATCTATACACCAATCATTGGGACTTTTGTCTGACCCATTTCCAATTCACAAATTTTCCATTTGGTTCCTAAGGATATTGCTATTATTCCTACCAACCACATTCCAAATGTCTGTGGTTTTCAGCTGTAATGTTTGTGTGTCTGTTTTTTTATTATTATTATAGCATATATCTACGTAGCCTAGGCTAGCCTGAAACATACTATGTAGCCCAAGATGGCCTTAGTGTGTCATCTTTCTGCCTCTATTTTACAAGTACGAGCATTACATTCATGTGCCACCATACCTGGCCTCCATTTTATTTATTCTTTAAGATTTAACATTTTGTTGGATCCATTAAGTGTTTTTATGATAACTTAATTCTTTTCAGATATCCCCATGTGACTATTCTATTGGCTGTCATTTGAAAGGTGTTTCTCAAATCTATCTGGCTGCACGCCTATCTTGTTTTACTTTGTTTGAATTGTGAACAGCGTGAAGGATATATTTTCACTTTGCTCTGAGGCTGGCGCTGTGTGACCTTATCCAGGCATATGCTTGTTTTTACATGTCTCTCCAGTGTCAGGGTTAAGGATAGGGTGCCCCACTCCCGTACACCTCAATTCCTATTGTAATCAAAGTTTTGGTTCAGTTACCATGGGAACCACACTGTCTCCTGTTGCCTTCCTTCTAGAGAACAGCTCTAGCTGAAATGGCACATTTCCTTGCAGTTCCTTCCCAGTGGGCTCTGAGATCTGATTGGAGCTCTCAGTCAGGGCTCTGAGATCTGATTGGAGCCCTCAGTCAAGTTCCTTTGCGTAACTCTCTGTTTAGACACGCAGATCATACCAACAACTCTGTTTTCAAAAAAAAAAATTTCAAGCAGGAGCTTAGTCCTAAGTACCGAGTCATCACTCCAGCCTTCTCTCTGCCATGCATGACTCATGTCTGTGCAAGCTATGGCTGCATTCTGAAGCCATCAGATAGGTGAGATGGAATATAATTTTTCTCCTTATTCTTGAATGAGGGTTTCTCTCCAGTAAGATCATATACCATTGGCTGTCCAATCTGTCAGGGGTGGTTATCTTATCCAGGTCTAAAGACTGTTTACTGGAACAAAAACTCTTCCAGCACCACATCTGTAGAGTCACATGTGCTCAGGTCTGATGAGAAAGGCTATTCCACCTGTCTAGCTTTGGAACAGCTGCATAATCACAGGTACCCTGATATGTTGGACAGACAACTTCTTTTCCTTTCCTCCCCAGCATAGGCAGGTAGAATGCTTTCCACTGACACCCTCAAAAGTGATCATCGCTGACACAATCCCACTCTCCTGGGGAGTAGGAAATAGAAGTCTAAGTTCCCAATCTCCCAACACTGTCCATAGTGCTTCAAAGGGAGATGTCCCTAATTCTCACTTTCAGGATGATAGAAATCTGGCATCAAAAAGCCTCTGGCATATTCCAAAAGAAGACAATGAATAGTAAATACAAAATTCACACCACTAGGTGAATAATCCTATCACTGCAGAGGAAAATATTAATACATAATGCAGGGGAATCACAACTAAGATCCTTTCACTGACTTAAAGAAGAGAAACATAATTTTTACTAGACTCATTCCATATATAGAGGACATTAAGTATTTTAAGCCTTGACTATGAAATACAACCTTGAACTATTTTGTATTCTGAGAAATTCTGTGAGTTCAAATATGATGCAGAGGGAGACTGTTCTGCCTCAAATTTCTAAAACCACATCCACGCATCCCAGGGGTCAAGGCCAGCTGACCTAGTATTGATCTAGTCAATCTTGGAGCATTCCAAATCTGATAAAAATCACATAATTAAGTAATGAGCAGCAGAATGCTGCTGAGAACTTATTTTTAATTCTTATTCTTCTGTCTTTCTTTTTTTTTTTAAATTAATCAGGTACAAGAAGCACACCAGGTACACACCCCAGGATTATACCCTGGACTGTGTGAATTACCCATCAGAGAAGATCACTCAGACAGGGCTTCAAACCAATAGAAAGTCTTTATTTGCTAACCAGTGACTACACTGTTACTACTGTGTGTTCAGGACTCAAGTGCAATCCTGCGTCTTCCTGAGGGTGAGCTTTTAAGCACAAAACTACATCCCAGGTTGATAGACCTCAGTTAGCAAGAACAGCTAGCTAGAAGCAGAACTACAAAAGACAACTACGATTAGGGACTTTTCCAGAAGTCTGATCTTGAGAGATTAGGTTGGGTCTTTGTTCTTTTTTTGTTGGCAGGTGTTGCTGTCCATGTGCTGGTTTGTAAGGCCTGAAAGGCACCTTCCATCTTGGTGTCAGTTATGCTAAGGCCTGGGACTTACAGAGGAACCTGCTACATTCCCCACTGGTTCTATGAGCATGACTCAAATGGTGGACTCATCTCCTCAGCACTAATAGTTTAACAGAATTTATCCTCTGTTTGACACAGCTCAGTAAGCAGTTGAGTAGTCAGGGTCTTATAGTGAGAGCTAGGATCAAAAGAATTAATGGCTCATCTATGGCTCTAAGTAAGGTAGTTAACCAGGGGGACCAGAAGAAGAAAGATTGGTATCAGTTGTTAGATTCTTAACATCTCCTTTCTCTCTCTTAAACGTTATTTCTTACCTTGGCCAAACTTTTTGTAATTATTCCTGACTTATATATAGAAGCAATCAATTTCTTCCAGTACCATACAGAGACCTCATTGTGTCATAAAGAGGAGATCCAATTCTCTATGATTGTGAAGAGCAACATTAGCTAAAGAATCTAACTTGGCTTCCAGATGGAAAGCAAAATTTTCTAGACAGTCTATGTCTATTGAGTGCTGAGTTCCTTTTTATCCCCCATAAGTAGGGCTGAAATTCATGTGCCAGTAGAGGCCAAGTTGCCCCACCAAAAGGATAATGAAAATGTGGATGGCTCATAATCTAGAATCTAAGTTTGGGTAGCCCCTGCCATCTTCTCCATTATGGATGAATACTTGTGGTAGAACATCCACAAGGATGCAAAGAAGTAGGGTCTCCTTCAATATAAACAAGTCAGAAGATGTATCCTTGGATAAGGCATTAGTGCAACCTAGACACCGGAGACCTGGAAGTACATTCAACTGCCATTCCTGGAGTTAACCTGCCACATTACCTGGAATTAAGCAGGCACTGGTCCCATGGAGGTACTCCAGGGTGAATTTAGGTTAGTCCCACTTACAGTCTATTAGTGATGGAATTATAGCTTATGTATCATGAGTTCTAATATCAACATGATAATGTGATTTGGGGGCCAGGCATAGCCAGCAGAACTGATCTATGTCTAGTTGAGAATGGTTAAGTAACTGATATACACTTTTGAGCATCCTGAACACTGAGGCTTCTGCTTTCACCTGGACCTTTATCTTTGAGGTTACAAAAAGAATTCCTGGGGGAATTTGGAGTTTGGGGGTTTGCCATCCTCATATTATAGAGGTACCAAGATTGATAAGTTTGGGTCAATAGGCCAGATAACCTGAAGTGTAGGTTTCTTTTGGATAGTAAATTTGCTGCCTGGATATGGACCATTTAGGTATAAGCTGATATATTCTCCAGGTTCTACTGGTTCCCTAAACATGGTCTTAATCTTCTTGATTGGTCCTAACCTTTATGGATATAGGATTGCATTGCCAGTGCCTACAGGTAGGTAATAATGATTCCCTTACCTGGTCTATGAGAGTCCTAGGTTGTGTAGCCCTAAGAGGACTCCATATAGCAACCCCACTGAGCCCAATAGTAGTCACCTGGCTTTTGACAGTTTGGGGAGTGGGGCTCATGAGCCAGACAGGCATAGTATTGGATAGATCAGAGCTCCTTCTCTTTACTGCTGGACTCACAGCCCCAGTGGTGACCTCCTCAGCAGAAATGAATGAGCCATCCTCCAGTAGCCTCTGGGTGCAATATTCTACAGAAATCTACCTGGGAGGTGGGTTGGGTCTTGGTGAGTAGACTGACAGTGAGCTCTCTGGTTCAAGTCTTTCTTGATTCTCAGACCCAAGGCCCTGCTCCCCCAAGGGTTTGGGGCCTTTGCCATGGGAGATAAAAAAAAAAAGACAAAATAGGACAGCCATAATTATAGGGTCTGAGTCAATCTACCTTTAGAGGGTTGGAGAACCTGATGAAGACCCATCTGTTATCATCTATAGCCTTCAGCTGAATGTAGTAGTTCCACAGGGTGATACCAGCGACCTTCACTGCTGGAGTAATAATGAAGACCATATGGTATGGGCCTTTTCCAGGTTTGGGTGCGGGATCGTTTTTTACTCAGTAGTAGTTCCACCATGCTAGAACTCATGGTCTGGCTAGAACGTAGGCAGGGCACAGCCTCTTGAACTGCCTGATGAATACAGGGTCTGTTGCAGGGCCTGTTAGAATTGAGGAGGGAATGGTCAGTCATTTCTACCTTATGAACTTCTTGTTATTGGGTGCATCTGGACTGGAGAAAGGCAAAAGCAAGAGGTTGACACAATATTTGCTGGTCCAATTGCCTGTTACACATCACAGAGGTGGGAATATAGAGACCAAAGTGTATCTGCACCTTGGGTAATGAAGCTAGAATTTCAGAATATTGGAGCTATGACTGACCTTATGTGGTGTTTGTGGGAGGCCACATCTAACACTTCCAACCCTAGAACCTGTCACCTCACTGTGATCTCTCAAAGTAGTCAATCAAGTGTTTCTAGATTCATAATTAGCAGTGCCATCTTGCTAAGGTGACACCTTTCACTCCAAGGTCCACAGAGACAAAATGACATAGACCCTGACTCAAAGCCTGAACGGCCAGGGAGTAGAAAGCACTAGAAGTTCTAGTTCTAACAAGCAGGCTTTTCCAGAACACCAACTTTGAGAGGCGTGACTTGTTGCAGGGCCATTGTATGGCCAATGACACACACTTCCCCTATTGCAGGAAGTAACCTGCCTGGATTCCAGACTCTGGTCCCAGGAAGAGCATTTCTTCACAGGAGAGCTGAGGGGGTATCTGTCCTGCCCTGTACTCCAGGGTCAGAGTCTGAAAGGCTGAGGGACAGCCAGAACTGCAAACAAAGCTATTGAAGGGAAACTGAATGTGTGAGAGCCACTGCCCACTGCTGGTTCCAACAGGTGCTCCCTGTATCATTGGTGGCTCAGGAGTTAGGCTCAGGCTTCTGTTGGTTGTCCTAATGGTGAGGCTTTTTCTGAGGGGCAAGGCAGCAAGCATCAGCTGTTCCCAGGGATACATACTGCTTGCTGTCTACCCTGTAACAAACACATAGAGCCTTCTAGTAAATACCTATGGAGGAAGCTTGATGACTGCAGAAGCAGACACCATGCTGTCCCTAACCTCGTGGGACCCCATCCCTCTCCCTGATGTCTTTTGATGAAGGATGAAAGGGGACCTGACTCTGCATTTTGTGTCCGAACAGTCTGCCCCTGGTGTTCCCACCCCTGTGGACCTGCAGCCAGCTTTCATTCTCAGAACCCCTGCTGTGCCCCTGGCAGCTGCAGTCTGCCTCTCTCTGCCTTGACCTCAGCCAAACTCTCACCACTAGTGTTTCCCCTCCCCTAGGGGTCTCCTGTTCTGGAAAATGGAGAGTCACACCTTCTGCAGATGCTGCACTTCCACACAGCCATGAGCAGTGTTGGGCCAGTAGCTGGGGCTTCATTTGCTGCTCTGTTTGCTTAGTTAGATTAAAAACTGCCTGGCAGGAAGCTTTCCAACTGTCATAGAAGATGTGGGGCTGACATTTTTCCTGTGCCTCTGTTCCTCATGAAAACCCGATGGCATTTGCTTCACAAATTCAGAGGCTGGCTTCACTGTGACCTCTGGCCTGGACCTTAGCCCGATGGCAGAAGGAGATCCTACAGGCAGGCTCCCCAGAGTTCTGATGTCACCTTCCCCACAATAGACCACCCTGTGAACTCCCTGTCTACTCCAGTATCTGAAAGTGTCCATGGTGACCATGTTCAGTGTACAAGGACCACACAAGAGTGTCCTTGGAGCACTGACAAAGAAACCTGCCCTCCATGTGAGTATGGAAAAGGTAGCATGGAGTATGTGCAGAAAGGCCTGTTCTGAGATAGGATAGCTCTTTAATCATCTGTTCATTTCCCTATTTCCTATCAGACACTGAGTGCTTCCTGCATGCCAGGTCCTGTGGAGATGCCACGGGGAATAAGTAAGATGAGTTCTGAATTTCAAAGAACTTTCTCATGGTGAGAAAAACAGGTGGGACTAAAGAAATATTGGAAAATTAAAAGTTGATACTATGAATAAAGAAAAACCTCAGCTATAGAGAATACCATCAAATCTAAGAGCAGAGTGGAATACCCTTTAGGCATGCATGGGCTGTGACTTTTAGAGGCAGCAGCCTGTTCAAGAGTCCTGAGGCACTCACAGAAGAGTGCTTGCTCATGTGCTTGTGTGTGTGTGTGTGTGTGTGTGTGTGTGTGTGTGTGTGTGTGTGAGCTACACACTGCCCTGGAGTTATGCTAGGAAGTGATTCAGATACCAGGTCTATTCATGGTCTTCAGTGACTTCTTTTATGATAGGTGTAGCTCCACTTGAAAATTTAAATAGAGATATTGTTAAGTATTATTTATTTGTTTATTTATTCATTAAAATAATTAGAAACCCATTACATGTTAATAGAAGCGATATATATTTATGAAAAATAGCCATGTTTCCTACAATTATCAGGGAAAGGCAGTGTTTCATGTTCCCCACTGCATTCTCTTATTCTGCCTCACCACACTGCAAAAGTGGTTTTACCTGACACGTCTGAAGATCATACTGCTGGGCAAGGGAAGACCTTGGCCACTCACAAAGGTGCAAGGCTGTCTGAAGGCCTGGAGCCACATTCCAAGAACTTCTCTAGGAAACTCTGTTCTTGCATCAGGAGAGGGAGAGGAAGATCCAGAGCCATCTGCAGTCTTGGTAGGAGCAAGGTCACAGAAGCTCCAGGGGGCAGGGGAAACTGTTGAAGCTCTACGTAAAAGATTAGTAGCAGCTCTGTGCAAACTGGCTTTGCCAAGGTCATCGTTTCGCCTAGTGGAGCATACACAGAAAGCTGGATGCTCTAGGAAAATCGGCTTGCAAACTGCTTTCCAGAAGGCGCGGGGACAATAAGCCCGAGCCTTGGCTTGCGAACAGTACCCTGCAGTCAGGTGTAACTGATAGGGCATGGTAGAATCTGTCTGTAATCCTAGCACTTAGGAGGTGAGGTGGAGAAATTTACAACAGAGGAGTGAAGGTCTTCCAGGCATAGGGTTTCCATGTTTACACGTGGAAGGACCATTGGAAACTCACACCATATACATCTTGTCCCCTGCAACTGGCCAGCCTGTAGGAAAGAAGGCATCATCTTCTCTGTGCCCCTGAATCCTTTCATCCATAAATAAGTGCCAGGCTCAGAGAACATTGTCATCTGGGAGACGGAGCCCCATTACGGGACCACAAAAGACCAGGAAAACATGGAACAGGGAGGGATCACCAAGAATGCAGCCTTCTTCTGAGGTCTGGACTGCCCCCTGGCTGTCAGTATGGCGTATGGCTCTCCGTAGATCTGGTCCAGCATGTCGACTAGGGACGATTTTCTAGGCCATTTAAATAGGTGAAGTGATTATGTGACCTGGTGATGTCTGGTAATGTCCCAGTGGTGTGTCAACACAGTAAACACTGTGTGGCACCCATCTGCCTGAGGACAAATCTGTGCCAAAAACCCAAGCCCACTCAGAGACAATTCCAGAGGGGCCAGTGTTAATCTCCACTCCACTGACAGTACCTTAAACTCTACCTCCAGAGCCATAACAGAGCTCATATCCAGAACTGTAAACAAGGCAGTTGTGAACTTGGCGTCCATCACGAGCCCATTAGAACATGAAGACTGATATTTGTGGGCTTAGTTCAAGCATGAATGCAGGTGTTTTGATCTATGAAGGAAGCATCTATATGTATAATTCCTTTCAGGAAACATTGTGTTTGTTTGTTCGTTTGTAGTGCTGAGGCAGGACTCAGTCTTGAGCATGCTAGTTAAGCTCTCTGAGCTAATCCCAAGCCGTGTCTTTAAAACACAGGCTATATTCAAAGATGGTTAGGGTCACATGTAAACATTATTGGATTAGTTCTCTAAAGAATATTTTAAACTCAATTTTAATATTTCAATGTGGAAATAAGCAAATGTACTATGTACCCTATTTATTAGTATAAACAAATTATAAATAATTAATTCATATGTATTTCTATAAACACGAGAAACAATCTTTGGGTTTTTTTTTTTGTTTTTAAGTATACTCTCGTGTTTCTTATAAAGAATTAGAAATAGGATTGGGATGATAGCTCAGTGAGTATCTTGCAAGTAAAGTACTTGTCTTGCAAGAGTGAGGACTTGAGTTCAATCCCTCAGTATCCACAAAAATGCATATGTACCTATATGCATGCATGCATACAAACATACATAGGCCAGGTGTGGAGGGACATATTTGTAATGCCAGCTCTGGAGAGGCAGAGACAGATGGATTCTACCCTGCCTAACCTGTTTCATGAGTCCCAGGCCAATGCGAAACTTTGCCTTGAAACAATAAGGATGGTGGCCTCCAATCCTGACAGATGTATGTGCACATGCCGTGGGCATCTGTATGTACACTGAGACACAACAGGAACAGACACAGGCATGCACACATAGCAAGCAAGCACATAGTCTGCGTGTACCAATTCGGAGTATCTTTGGGAATGCTAGAAAAAAGGCTGGGTGAAGCAGCTCTGGCCACAGTGAGTCTGTCTGTATTGAGTTTGATGATGAATGCAGCAAACAAGGATGTGGGACTTTCACAGTGTATTTTTAGCTAGCTCTAAGGTATACCACCCTCCCCTCCTTGCAGAATTATTTTTAATTCCCCAGAGCATGCTCCCTGCCACTCATCACCATGTTTGGGGCCTGCTCTTTTTCACTGAGGCTGCAGTGCCTTCCTCTGGGTGCCGCTCATCAATGCAGAACTGATTTGGAGCTGAACTGTATAATAATAAGCCTTTCAGCGCCAGCCCCACACTTGCCTTGTAATTAAGGCCTGATGGTTGTGTTGACGGCAAATGAAAGAAAATGGCTTTGTTCTCTCTTCCCTGGCTTGATTGCGGGTTCTCTCGCTCACCTGAATTCCACCCATCCTGCATTGTGCCTGTGATTGCTGGAGGACCATAATTGCAGTCCCAGCAGATGACATTTCCAGGAGGTACAGTCTGTGCAGCTCCAGGGGGAACTGATGGAGCCGTGCCTGGTGAAACTCGTCAAGGGTAGATCTAGGGAACGCCTATGTGGAAGTTAAGCTGGGACCAAACACCGGGATCCTCCTCTGACATTAGCTGTACCCAGTGGTGCATGGCTGCAGCCCGCCTCACCCTCTGCCTACAGTCCAAAAGGACAGACTGAGCACAGGCACAAAAGTTCAGTAAGTGCAGGTGAGCCACACCTTTGAAAGACCTTTGGGGCTGAAGAGGTGGCTCAACAGTTAAGAGTATTTGCTATTCTTGACGAGATCCTGAATTCTATTCCCAGCACCCACGTGGCAGCTCAGAATTACTCTAGTTCCTGGGGACCTGATACCCTTTTCTGACCTCCACAGGTACCAGACATGAGCATACACAAGTAAAAGCTTACTACTCCTGCACACAAACAAAGAAACTGAGGCTGGGGCAGTGCCTCCATTTTACAGTGTTTGCCGTGGAACCACAAGGACCCCAGCTCAGATCTCCAGTTCTCATATAAAATGTCAGTGTGGCAGCTCACACCTGTAACCCCAGTGCTTAGGAAACAGGTACAAGAGAATCCATGGGCTCTTTGGCCACTTAGCCTAGAGGAATCAGGCTCAATGGGAGACCTTGCCTCAAAAAAGATGGTGAGGCATCAGTAAGACAGACTCCAGATAAGGATCTCTGGCCTATGAGTACACACACACACACACACACACACACACACACACACACACACACACACACACACACACAAATTCCTCTGGCAATGACTCAAGAAGGGGATCAGAAGCAGAAAACACTTAGGTAAACACACTCCTTTGAGCAGTTCTGGTACACCTTGCTTCCTCTGGAAAGGGCCTCATTAGACTTTATATGCAGCTTGCAGCTGTGTTCATCAGTTCTCTTTACTCATAAAGACTAAACTCAATGCCAGAGAAGACGTTTGTAAATATCCATAACCTGCCAGCATCTTGAAGCTGGTCTGATGGCTAATCTTGGTTGTCATCCTGACCACATCTGGAATCTAGTAAAACCCGAGCGGCTGGGCACACCTCTGGGGAAATTTTCTTGATATGGATCACCTGAGGTAAGGACACCTATGCTAAATCCTGATCATTTGAGCTCAGAAGCCCCACCCTAAAATCTGGGCCACACCTTCTGGTCGAAATCCACATCAAATGGTGGAAAAGAAGAAAGCTTTTGCTCTTTGCCTCCTTGCCCTCACTCTCACTGGCAAGATCATCGATTTCCCTGCTGAATTATGCCTTCACTGCTGTTAGAGCCTACTTCTTTAGAACTCTACAATAGACCAAAGGCAAGCTAAGACATTCAGACTCATGGAGGAGCCAACTACCTCTTCCTTCACCTTCCCGTTGAGAGACAGCCATTGCTTAACTAGTCCAACAACACCTGTAAACCAATCTAATAAATCCCCTTTAATATATGTATATGTATGTGTATGTGTGTGTATGTGTATGTATATGTGTATGTATATAGATACGGTGTATATTTATTTAATATGTATGTATACATGTATGTATGTATTCACCCTGTCAGTTCTGTTACTCTAGAGAACTCTGACTAACACAGCTAGTGTATGTGCCTTTGGTATTTGGATTTGACAGGAGATGCCCAAATCTGGAGTATATGTCCGAGAACATATATCAAAAGGAATAACCAAAAGTCGATCAGCTTCCATAGGACACTACATGAACCCTCCCACACTGCCACAATTTGTCTCAGGGTAGACTTCTCCCCACATAAACATCACATTTGCTCAGAGAAACTCAATTCACACTCTTTCACGACTGCAGTGATTACTCACAGTGGAAAACAACAACCAAGCATCCTTTCCTGGAGGATGAGTCTGGGTTTATCTGACATTCCACTCATCTGCTGGACAGGCTACTCAGTGGGAAGGACTATGGTGCAGAAGTGAGGGTTAGCCCATCCTGAGGCCTTGGGCATGTTCCTTACTCTCTTTCATTCTTAACATTTCTGCCATAAAAAGAAAGTTTAAACCATCTGTTATAGTGGATGCCTGTAATCCCATTGCACGGAACGGAGGTGGGGGTAAGGAGAATCAGGAATTTAATGTCATCCATGGCTATGTAGTAAGTTAGAGGTTATCCTGGGATGTCTCAAGGAAACAAAAACAAAAATGGAGGGGAAGGAAATCTAACTTCTGGCAGAGACCAATCACTACTTCTTTATTGTTATCTCTATATTTTCATATACGTTTTTATCAACATATCTGGACTTTTATTGAGTTTTAAAGTTTGCAGGAAGTGTAACAGTAAGCATATGACAGTACAGGTCAGCGTGACTTCAGGGATGCATGCAATCTTCACACCAAGCCCAGGGAGTGGGGCATGGGTCCCTGGAGCATATATGCTCATGGAGAGGAGGTGGCTAGGGGGCGGGCGGAGTCCCAGGCTCTGTTCAGATCTCTTAGAACACCCTTGAGGAGTGTGTTAACTCAGCCACTTCTCCTCACTCATCCCTCCCATCTCTGTGTCCCCAAGACTCGGAATAGCATGTCACTTGGACTCTAGCACCACTAGCAGTGAGGTTGACTGATGTCTGTGGCAGTCCTGCCATAGGTCTCACTCGATTACCTTTACCTTTCTGAAGAGCTTGGTGGCCCAAGAGCTCATGATGATGTGCATGTTGGTAAGCTTGCCCAATAAACTTATAGAGGTTGGCAAATTCGTAGGCTTATGTTTTGCTTTTTTTGTATTATATTTACCTACATTGACAGAACAATGAAAGAAAATATTTTTTTAAGTGCTTGCTTCTTCCACCTCTCTCAAGAACAGTTTCTAATTATTTTAACTAAACAGTCTAACCACTCAGGATGCCTACAGCTCTAATGGCCAGCTTTTGTAAGTCACTTTGGTAGAAACAGTATTGCTGTAGGTTGGCTTTGCATATTGAATGTTACACATCCTTCTAACCAATGTTAACAAAGAGCAGAGTGAAGATCAGAACTTTTTAATGAAATGACTCCTGCTATTGACACTGATGTTGATTTATAATCTGGCAACATTTTAGAATTCAAAATGATGAGCTTGTTTATCAGATCACTTCGTAGCACGCTTGTAAATATAGAGTTTTTAAATTCTGTGACGCTTTGCAAAAATAGTGTGAAAAAATGAACATGTTGTGAAGGCATGAAATAACCCAGGGATCTTTATTTTGTAGGCTAAAGAGGATTGCATGAGGCCTTGATGCACCAATAGGCTAAAACCTTATGCTGACAAATTGGGATTCGCTGGGTCATGACTGCAGATCCTGTCTGTCAGGGTGCAGCCTTTCTGGATGGATGTGCTCACAAACCTAGCTAGCTGAGATGATGAATAATGTGACCCAGCTCTGTGTTCACTAATGAGGAGTGAGGGTTGTCGTGAAGAGGAGGTTCAATCCACCTCACAGTTGGGTACCAGCCCAGAGAATTGCTAGAATGCAAGTGAGCATGCATCCTCGGGGCTAAAATACCTGATGAACTCAACATGTAAAGAGTTATATTCAGTTATATTCAGTCTGTTGCTATTTGTGGTTCCTATTAGCGGGTAAAGGTAGGGACATGTGTACGTGCAAGGAGCATTGCATGTGCATGCTTGTGTACGCGGAAAGCAGGAGTTAACCTTGGATGTTATTCTGCCTTGTATTTTGAGACGGTTTCTTATTGACCTATTAGTCTAGGATGCTCTGTGAATTGCCAGGGTCACTCCATCTCCAACCCCCAGAGGCTACCTACAAGCACATGCCACCAGAGCCTGACATTTTCACATGGGTTCCAGGGTTCAAGCTCTGGTCCTCATGCATACACAGCACCTTGCCCATTGAGCCCTCTCTGTATATCCACTATTCACACTGTTCAAGGCTTTTTCCTTTCCTAAAGTGTCAGCCTGGCCCTTCCTTACCCTGGACCAAGCCTCTGCCTCCAGAATGCAAAGCCTCCCTCAGGCTTCCTGTCCAGTACACCAAGCTACTGATGGCTTCCTCTCTTAAGATACTTGCTGATGGTGTGACCCCTCAGAGTTCTAACTCCCTCTTATTTGCAAACCTTTGCAGTCCAGGGAGAATCTGTTCACCTCTGGGTGAGCATGGCATTAAGCAGGGCTCTGCCCTGGTATTGCCAACTTAGAATATGATGGCCTCCTTTAGTCTTTCAGTTAGAGTTGAGCCTACAGGGGGCTAAGTGGTGCATTCTTATCCCATATCCTATCGCTCCCTCAGGCAGTTCAGTGTAGCTGACTTCCCTGTTCTTCCATTCCGCTTCAGTAGGGATCCAGTAGTTACCCAAATACTTCCCAGAGAACCAAAGGGAAACAGCCAAATGGAAAGCAGAGTATGCTTCTTAGATTCTCTGTTCCCAAATTGGCCTGAATCCACTGAGTGATCTCTCTGGTTTCCTTCCTTATTAAAAGAAGTTGGAAGGGAGAGAGGGAGGGAGGGTAGGAGGGAGAAAGAGCAGGGGGAGGGAATGAATCAACATCTACCTCACAAAAATTTAACTATCCTCTTTATAATGACTCTACAGTCTAGCTCTTCTAGGACTGATTATACTTTAAATTATTTAAAGTGATACAGAAAGAAATAACTTCTGGTGTTTGATTTTAAGAGTTGAAGCCGGGAAGTGGTGGCGCACGCCTTTAATCCCAGCACTTGGAAGGCAAAGGCAGGTGGATTTCTGAGTTCGAAGCCAGCCTGGTCTACAGAGTGAGTTCCAGGACAGTCAGGGCTACACACAGAGAAACCCTGTCTCGAAAAGACAAACAAACAAACAAATAAATAAAATACAAAATAAGAGTTGACATATACTGGTTTAACATTCTGAAGATGTGCCCCTCCCCAAGTTTCTCATGGCAGATACTACAGGCAGGAAAACACCACTTCTCGTTGGCCAGGGTTCCCAGAGGATAAGTAGGGCTAAGCCTGGGGACACAGTGATTTCTTGCCCCCAAAGTTGTACACAATTCTGGAGCCAATGGTAGGGTGGCAACATGGCCAGGCTCTGCTAGGAAGCGTCCCGTCCACACTGGCTCTGCAGTCTCAAGCAGATCACCTTCCTGGAAATCAGCTTCTCTAAAAGACAAAGCTGTTTGAAATTCCCTTGCCCTGGGCTCAGGATTATTTTGAGGATCAGATAAAGGAATTAACATGGAACCTCAGCTTTGAAAGTTTTTTTACCACAGGGGAAAGAGTGAGCAAGAAGAGCAGGCACAGCTGTGCGGAGGAATCTCATTGTCCCACGTACACCTTTCTGCAACTTGTTTGTAAGAACAGTGACTGTGTCTGTAGATAATCAGTAAGCTATGCCTGGCCCAAGGCCCTGTCTCCACACAGCGGGACATGTCTGCAGCAAGAGTCATACATGAACTCAGGCTCCCCTTGTTTCTACTCATATACAGATTTCATTTAAGTTATACTCTGCAATGACAGCCTACAAAATACAACCATTTGTCTAGATTTCAAGAAATTTTGCCATTGCAAATGACTTGTCTGTCAGGCAACTCTTTGCAGGAATGTTGGAATATGGTGAGTAATTAATGACACCATCCTGGATCTTGCCATACCTCAGAAACAACAGTGGAACATGACCCTGTGCACATACCCACCCCACACCCATGCACACATCCCTCTTTGTGTACTCTAGGTATTTTCTAACACATACACTCACAACTAGGCTATCATAGCTGATTCTGATAGTCCTGGGCTCCATCTTTGTCTTTGGTAATAGTTGTTAGATTTTGGTATTTTTCCAATTGATTATTAAATATTCCTGTCTCCCAGAATCTCAGCATCTTTGATAGTGACAGCAAAAAGGGGGCATAAGAGAGAAAACAGCTAAAACCCTTCTGCACATATAACTCAGAGGGACTGGGTATGAGGGACTGGCTAGAAGATGGCTGTCCTCCTGGACACTAATCTTAAAAGTATCTGATTAAAGAAATGTTTGGATGTGATATGAAGGATGACAACAACTTTTTGAAATTCACATAGAATCATGGCTGGGGTTGGGGGTGGAGAGCCCAGACACAAAGATCTATTATACTCTCAAGAAGGCAGTGCAACCTACGAACTTGGTATATAGCCAAGCTTTAGGAGATGTCAAGACCAGAGTAATCATGCTTTCTTTCCAAGCTCTGCTTCTGTCTTCTGCGTCAAGGGCTCAGTTTCTTCACCCATGTAATTGGCAAGACTCTATCTACAAGTCTGTGTGCAAAGTCACTTTAAATTTTCAACTGTAATACAGGTGTAAGAGTTATAATGTGATGATAGTACTGTAACCATGGATAGATGGCGGGTGTGTGACATGCCATGAGGAATAGCACAGAGATTTTTCTAAGAGTATGGAAGAATAAGAGGCAGTTAGGGAACAGGTATGGAGGTGATGAGAGCTCAGCAAAAGGGGACATCATGGTGGAACCAAAGGACTTTCAAGAAAGAAAGGAAGGCACACAAGGTCGACATCTTCTGGTTTGGGGTTTCTTTGGTAATGTAAAGCTGCAGATTCAAGGAGAGGGACAAGCATTTGGTCTGTCAATTGCCAAAAGACACTAGCAATTGGAAAGGTTAGTGGATGGATGGGACACTTCCAGGGTCAAATGCTGGCACAGTGGTCATTTAAAAGATTTTATAAAGATTTATCCCCTCTACACTTACACAACCAGACACCATAAGATGGGATGAACAAGGCCCAGGATAGTCCTCTTTAGCTACTATTATCTTTACCTTTCACATTCTGCGTGAAGAATTATTATGTTCTTGAGTGTGTCCATTGCTAGCACAGTGTCTTAGAGATAGATCCTTACTGTCCATGGACGGTCTCCATGAGAACATAAACAGCCAAGTGTCCTCCCAGTGCTGCAGCACCCAGAAGAGAAGAGAAGGATATTCCTCAAAACTGATTATTCTTAGCTTTAATTATCTATGTTTTTAATTGCCTGTATCATTTCATTCAACCTGGAAAAATACACCATAATGCACTAATAGAGCCTCACTGTGATTTCCTTGGTGTGATGTTTCCTGGTGTGTACATAACAATAGGCTCTAGGACCAACCTTAAACTATACCTTGTGCCAGTGAATGGTTTAAATGTCATGAAATTATAATAATTTTAGAAGTATACATTTCAAACCTAAGTTCATCTATCATTCTTTACTGCAATCAAAATGTATACTTTTGAAACTAGTAATGGATATATGATATCATGATTTTAGTCCGTGACATAAATGCACATGAATTTGCTTTCATAATCAAGTTTTAAACAGAATCCACAGGGCAAGGTAGGGATGCTCTCCCATTCCATATTCCCACCCGTCTTTCTGAGCATGACTTCTGTAAGCTTATGGTTTATATGCACCCTCATTGGCACTCTGCGCATGCGTGTTTTACTCATGGAAGCACAAGGTAGAGCACTGGGCTTTGGTTTGTGTCCTGTGTCTCAAGAGTGTTAGACTGTGTCCCGTGCAGCGTCCATTTTGTTGTCTTGCTTGTCGTGCACAAGGATCGATTCTAGATTCATGTTTTAGCTAGAATCATCAAATCAATTCATTTCACCCAAGATTTTTGATTAAATGCAATACTGTAATGACAATTTTAACATGCATTTATGCACACGTGTGACTAAAACATATTTGGTAGACACTAGGAACTAAAATTGTTAAATCAGCATATGCATATTCAAAATTAGCACACATGCTGCCAAATTCCTGACAGGGGTATTCCATGTAGATCCACTTCAGCCTGCTGGGGAGTTCACTTCCCTTGCTTCCACATATCCAATAGTCAGGATAAAGCCCTTAATATCCCATCCTAGGCACTAAGTCAGAGTCTTGGTGGCTCTGGTCACATCCCCGTGGGTTCAGGAGGCCTTTTATGCATCAGGATTGAGATTGCCACAAGATGGAGACTATGAATACAGGTCTGAAGTGAAGGACAGACACATCTTAAGCTTGTTATACATTGGAGGTTATACAGAGGATGTCTTTATCTATTGATACCTCCACATTGTAAACTTTGAGCATTGGTCTCCTTCATGTTATCAATTGGAACCACGCTCCCTGATTAAATCACGGTTTCATTATCAGCACCAATCCTACCCAGGGTCTAGGGAGATTCTTGTGATATGCTAAGTTTACTCAACTTAATATAATCTAGAATTGCCTTCGAAGAAAGCCCAGGTAAGGAATCGTGTGGATTAGGTTGTCCTGTGAGCATGTTTTTAAGAGATTTTCCTAACTGGATTAATTGAGTTAGAAAGACCTACCTAGAATGTTGAGAGCACCATTTCATGACTGTCACCAGTAGAGCTTATGGGACCTGGGAGAATGGAGCTGATAAATGAGGCAGACTAAAGTCTCATGTAATAGCCAACTTTATTCAGAGCCTCAGACAATTCACACTTGGAGGGTTAAGGGCAATCACACAAGTGTTTATGAGTTCATACTGTATATCATCACAAGAACAAGCCACATGTGGCAAAACATGTTTTTTCATAGAGGCATATAAAGGATAGTTTAAACATTTAATTGAACAAAAATAGCAAGCAATAATGAATAATCTGAAGTAAACTTGCTCATATCCAATACACATGGAAGAAGCTTACAAACACATTCGAAGGATAATTCTGTTTTGAAGAAACTGAGGTTACAAGACCCTTGTCTTGTTGTGGTTAAGCGTTTGTTTGTTGTTATGGTGTTGTTGTTGTTGTTGTTGTTGTTGTTTGGTTTTGTTGTTTGGAATGTTCTTACCATCACTGGAATTCCTCTCACACAACTGAATCCCTAGCCCCTGGACCGTGTTCTAAGGACTGAGTCCTGGACTGAAGAAAGACAAAGTGAAGTGAGGACAGACAGGCACGTTGAGCTCATTCGCTCTCTCCTCTCATGGATGTGACTCGCCGCTTCAAGCCCCTGCCACTGTGAACTCCTTGCTATGATGCGCTCCAGTATGGAGTGTGAGCTGAAGGGAAAAGGTTTACTGTTCTGCCCCTAAGTTGCTTTTGTCCAGTGTTTTGTTAACAGTATCAGGAATGAAACTTGAGCAATGTGATAGGAAAATCTGCACATGGCAAGGAGATTTGGACTCTCAGAACTGCCCAGATGCATACCAACACACAAAATATTGGATTCTATGATCAAATCTGTAACTGATTTGGACTCTAATCACATACATTTAAACACGGAAAGAAAAGTCTTGCCCTCACTCTCCCTTTTCTGATGTCCTGCTGTCTCTCTTTAAGATGTCGTCTCATATTCTGTTGTAATGTGCCTTCCTGTCTTATTATAGTCTTTATTTTCTGTAAAGGTTCCTTCCTTTCTCTTTTGAGAATCTGGAAGTGGACATACTTTGAATTTCATAGACGTAAGAAATTGAATTATCATCTCACAAGCTGTTCTGAAACAGTGTGTACGTAAGCATGGGAGTGGGGCTTCTAACATATGGCTAACTTGGCATGAAGGGAAACACAACCCTATTCCAGCAGGGAAGATGGTGAACCAGAGAGTTCCCATAAATTATTAGCATAGGTCCTTCATCACGCCCCAGAGTGTGGTCCTTCCATCAGTAGAAACACGGGGAGAGGAGGTAGGGATGTGTATGCAAGGCATAGGGATGTTCATTCCCACAGGCAGCTGGGACGCACTGCTTCCTCGCCACCATCTGGACTCCAGACGTGACCACTAAACTATAAGGAAGTCCTGTTGGAAATTGCCTTTCAGGTCCAGATGGTGCGGAGACACCAGTCTAGGAAAGCAAACCATGCTCAGGACAGAGTCCTTGGGCTGTGTCTCACGGGGTCTCATTATTAACTCCACCCCAACCCAGGCGTCTATTCCTCCCTCTGCTGCATGAGGACTGGCAGACAGTTGCCTGGATCTTAGTGTTCAGCTTTGCAGGCCTGAGGAAGACACACTGTCAAAACACATCCCTCATGTTTTAGCCTAGGCTCATTCAGAACTCTGAAAAAGGAAAATTTTTATTTTTTTCTTATTAATTTATTCTTTCATATATTACATCCTGACCACAGCCTCTCCTCCCTCCTCTCCTCCCAGTCCCTCCCCCCAGCTCTCTTCCCATCCCTCCCCTCCCTCCAGCTCCCTTCCCATCCACTCCCCCTCCATTTATCCCCAGAAAAGGGAAGGCCTCCTGGGATATCAACCAAACACAGCATATCAAGTTACAATAAGACTAGGCACTTCCAATCATATCAAGGATGAATGAGACAGCCCAGCAGGAGGACGAGGGTCCAAAAAGCAGGTAAAAGAGTCAGAAGCAGTCCCTGCTCCCTGCATTAGGAGTCCCACCAAATGACCAAGCTATATAACTGTAACATATATGAAGAAGGCCTAGGTTAGGGCCATGCAGGCCCCCTAATTGTTGGTTCAGTCTCAATGAGCCTCTATGAGCCTCTATGAGCCCAGGTGTGTTGATTCTGTGGGCAGGTGTCCTTTACCCTTCTTGCTCATACAATCAAGAAAACAAAAAACAAAAAGCACTATAAAAGCTAAAATAATTTCCACTGGAATGAAAGTAGAGTTGTGACGGTAGCCCACATGCACTTTCTCACAGCGGAAGCCTCTGATAGAAAAGGCATTTGTGCCCTGAGAAACCTCAGACAAGTCAGGCCTGCAGGGTTGAAGGTGCACAAAGTCAAGTGCTGGCCCCAGGAGTGGAGACCATGCAGGGAACACCTCCCAGGCCTGAAATTGGGAGAGCCTCATCATTCCTGCCATTAGCAGGGCTCCTTTAGAAGCATGGCGAGGCAGAAAGCATTCTGGAGCATTTCCTGATGCCATCAACCAGTGCTCAGGGCATCCAATGTGCCCAAGAAGAACTAAACAGAAGAACTGCCTCGAATCAGCCACTCAGCTTCCTGCAGAAAAGCCATTTGTGTCAAGTACACCATGGGGCATTGGGAAATCTTTGAAAAAGTCTAGGGTGCTATAGTGGTAGTTTTATGTCAACATGATACAAGCATCAGAGAGAAGAGAGCTTCAGTTGAGAAAGAGCCTCCATAATATCCAGCTATAGGCAAGCATGGAGAGAATTTTCTTAATTTGTGATTTAAGGAGAAGAGCCCAGCTCATTATGGGTCATGCCATTTCTGGACAGGTGGTCCTGGGTTCTGTAAGAAAGCAGACTGAGCAAGCCATAAGGAGCAAGCCAGTAAGCAGCACCCCTCCTTGGGCTCTGCATCAGCTCTTGCCTCCAGGTTCCTGTCCTGCTTGAGTTTCTGTTCTGACTTCCTTTCTGAACAGTGATATGAAAACTAGCTTAATAAATTCTTTCTTTCCCATGTTGCTTTGGTCCTGGTGTTTCACCACAGCAACAGTAACCCTAACTAACAGGTGCTAAAGGATCGATTTTAAATGCATCCCAGCATCATGAGGGTTGGGCAGAGAAGGTGAACATCAGTGGTTCTGTTGTTCAGAAGGCTTCCTATCACTGCTGAATGCATAGATATAGATATATAGATATGTGTATATGGATATGTTTTTATATATATGCAATGGTATGAATGTAACTGTGTATGGGGTCAGCTAGGCCCTGTGACCCCATATCTGTGAAAAGAACATTGCTACCATTTAAAAGTCAGGGACCTTGAATTTGTGTGCTCAATGCTTCCCCATAATCTGACCTTGAGAACAGGTGCCAGTTGCACAGAAGTTAAAAGAAGCCCAGTTGCAGAGATAAGCCTTCAGCTGCAGAGAGCCAGCAGCATGAATCAGGGGGTTCTGTACTCTGACCCCTCTTGTCTTGCAAGACGGAGGCTTTGGATTCTGAGCTGCAATGGTCAGTGTCCAAGGATGGAAAAAGTATTAATCTGGAGGAATAACTGAGTAGCTGGCTCCTAGAACGGAGGGCTGACTGATAACAATTAGGACATTTGCCACTGTCATGTAAAAGTTACATGAGCAAATGTACTATATATATATATATATATATATATATATATATATATATATATATATATATATATATATGACTGTGTGAAGGACTATACATGTAAGTGAATGCATGTGTGTGTGATACATGGTGAGTGCATGCATATGTGGGACTGAATGTGCATGTGTGTTCATGTTTGCGTATGTGAGCATGCATTTGCTTATGTGTGTGAATTATTCACATGTGTGTCCATAATCAAGCATACATGCATTTGAGCATAGGTATAGATATAGAGATATGTGTGTATGAGTATATATATGTGTGTGTGTATATATATATATATATATATATATATATATATATATATGCTATAGTATGCATGTAGCTGTGAATACGTGAGTATGTCGGTATATATATGTATGAGAGAGCATGTTCTTGATTGGGAGTATGTAAGCATCTGTGCTTGTGTGCATGCATAAGAGTGTTAGGTACTATAGATTAGAGAAATCCACAGTCAAGTACTAAAACCATAACACATTTAAGAATGTCACAGGATGTGGCAGACTAATGGTTCCAGACTTAGAAGCAGAATACCAACACCATTTATTATTCCAGTTTTCAGCCTGATTTGGTTGGTGGGGAACCGGAAGCTTTCTGAACTCCCTGAGCTATCTCCAGAGTGCTCTGTCCTCTGCCTGCTTGTTCACTGTGCTCTCACTAGGGAAAGCAGGAGACCCTGCTCTAGCCGTGCTTTGCAGACCATGCACATTATGTAGGAGCCTGGTGTTGGCCTCTCAGTCCCCTGGCTGAGCACTCTGAATGCTGACTTATCTCCAGGTAGCCTGTGAGAAGTGGAGCATAGTGTCTTTTAGAGGATTTATGGTAACGCTGCTGCGTGTGGCTGATGTAAACTGGAGAGCCCTGAGGGTCTCTTCATTCCCTGCCACACTTCACTGCCACCCATTAACACCTCGGCTGTTATTGCCATAGACTGGATTTAATGAGGCCTCTGAATTGGAGCTTAGCATCAGAGACAATGGTTTCAACAGCCAGGCACCTAGCTCTCTAGCTCTCTCCATCTGAGTCTCAAGCTTTCTCTCATTTTTTAAAATGTATTCTTTCTTTGATGGTATCCTTTGAAATAATTTAGGTATTTAAAAATCAGAACCATGACAATATTGCACAAAGTTAATAAAATATATTCTAAATTTCTACTCATGAAGATAATTTCTTTTGTTTGTTATGTTAAAGATAAAGCAGAGTGACATGTGGAAGTCCCCTGGGCATTGCCAAACTGTATTTTGTATGAGCAAAAAACCCAGTTTTTATGAAATTAACATATAAAATATTTCTCACCTACTGCATGGCTTCCTGATTTCATTAAAGTAGTGAGGAAGATAATGATGTACAGACAGCCTGGAGTTGGTCAATCTAAATGTTATTATATGCACTTAGTTTTAGTCTCAAATAGGGCATGCACTTAAAATTGGCAAATAACTCCCATTTCCAAGTGAATTAACTAAATTTTTGTGTGTTTGTTTGGTTTGATTTGGTTTGGTTTTTGGTTTTTGGAGACAGGGTTTCTCTGTGTAGTCCAGACTGGCCTGGAACTCACTCTGTAGACCAGGCTGGCCTCAAAGTGAGAAATCTGCCTGCCTCTGCCTACTGAGTGCTGGAATTAAAGGTGTATGCCACCACCACCTGGCAACTAAATGTTTTTTACATTTGTTTGTTTGTTTGTTTGCTTGTTTATGTATTTATTTGTGGGGGGACACCACCACCTGGAAACTAAATTATTTTTCATGTTTATTTATTTGTTTGCTTGTTTGTTTATTTACCTGTGTGTGTGGTAGGGGAAGGAGGGGTGTTGCCACAGTATACTATGGATGTCAGAGAACAACTTGTGGAAGTCCGTTCTCTCCTGGGTATCTAACTGTGCTCATCAGGTTTGACGGTGAGTGCCTTTCACACACTGAACCATGAAATCACGAATTCTAGACAACACCTTCTTAGCACGTGGATGGCTGTCTTTAAACACAGCTGTTTTAACTGTGAGGCACAGTCAGCCTGCCTTTGCCTCTTGTCACTAACTGTGTCCTTATTGTTCTGTCCCTTAGGAAAAGAACACAAGGAGAAATTGGTGAGAACATCTGCCTAGCATCTCCAAGTCCTGTGGAGGGAGCCAGCAGTGCTGGTCCAAAGAGGACCCAGAGAGTGAACTCAGGTACCAAGTCCTTTCCTATTTGATGCTGTGGGTCACCCCTCAAAGTATGTGGGGGCAGACATTACACTATCCATTTCCCCACACAACCACTTCATAGTTACAGAGCATCTGCTGTTTAATTTGAGGGTGCCCTGTTGTTCTTGATACCGGTTACACATGGGTGACATGATGGGGACACATGGCGGCCTGTAGGTGCTGTGACTCACTATTGGACTACGATTGTGAGAGAATGGGACTGTGTTTCCTTTGACATCATCGTGTGTTCTGCAAACAGGTTCTATACTCAAAGCAGAAGAGGCCATATTTTGAGTTCACAAATTCTGGTCTAGAGGGGATTTTGGTCTGATCCGATGGGATGGTTGCAAAAAATACTACTAGGGGATTGCTGCTAGGTGTCAGAGCTAGAGAACTGGGTGACCATAACGTGACCCAGACCTCAGAACAGGCCAACGCTCAGCCTGTGGGTGTGCGCAGTTCCCTGGCTTCGAAGCCTCTGCTACTCTCCTCCTGAGTGCATGAAGCTCTCTCCGAGAAAGGGAAAGGCTGGTAAAATGTCAGTTGTTCGGGATTCTCTGGGTGGGAAGCTCTGGTCTGAATGTTCAGGTTCACAGTGCAATAGTAATTTGTTTGTCTGCCAACTATCCCATTTGCCTGTCTGGTAATGGAACTCCATCCCACTCTGTGGAAATGAGAGGCTGCTATTGACTCCCATATGCCACAGCCTGGTGGGGCTGCTGTCTTAAGAGCATTGTGAACTGCAGTAATAGGTCACGGTTGTTCCCATTATTTTCCCTTCTACACCCTACTCATTTCCCCTGAAGAAACCCACTGTGCTCATTGGTTCAGCTTGGGAAAGGCATTAGGCTTAATTGTACATTTCCTTGCAGTTAAAAAAAAAATACACAGACAACAACAGACCCTACTCAGGTTTAGTGTTACCTCATACTTTCAGTTACATTCCTGAACTTTAGGTTTCACACATACAGGCTTCCTGGTTTTGCCAGATCTCATTGAGTTTTAGTGATGAGACTGCTTAGTGGCCTACTTTCTACCAAAGTAATATTTTAATGAGCCTGTATTGAATTGGTATTTTTAACATTGAATAAATGTTTCCAGGTGAATGAAGATTATCAATGCAGTTTAATTAAAAGTGTCCGATACAAACCTCCTGGAAAGTGAACAAGCATCAAAAATGAAGAGGTAGCAACTAGTTTTGAAAAATCAATCCATGTATGTGCTAAAGAACTTGGCCTTCTATAAGATCTCAACCATGGCAGCCTTTTGATTCTGCAAGATATATCTTGCATGTATATACATACACATATACATGTATATATGTATATGTATGTATATGTGTGTCTATGTATATGTATACATATGTGTATATTTATATGTGTATATGCGTGTGTATGCATACATGTATATGCATATGTATATGTGTCTATGTATATGTATGTATATGTATGTGTCTATGTATATATGTGCATGCATATGTGTATGTGTCTATGTATATGTATGTATATGTGTATATGCATATATGTGCATATGTGTGTATATGTATATACATGTGTATGTGTGATATACATATGCCTATGTGTATATGTTGGTTGAGCAAGTTGAATTTGCTTAAAGAAGGTAAAATGTCTAATCTCTTCATCCCTTGTTCTCATGACTTTCTCTATGACTTCATGTGATTCGTTAAGCACGTGTTAGCAGACTGTTCTGGGTGTGAGGGCTCCTGGCTTCCAGATCCAGCCAGAAAACAGTGATAGTCAAAGACATAAATACATGCATTTCACATGGATGATGCCATCCGGTCCTCAGTACTTGTGAGCTATGTCTCATGCTGGCTTTGCTGGTGACTGAAGGTGAAGATTATGTGTGGAATTTCAGAAAGGGCAGAAGACACTGCCAGTTACACTGTGACTTTAGGGTGAGGTGATTTTGTGTATTTGGTTGCCTTGGTCTTTTGAGAAGGGTCTCTCACTCCTGTTGTCTAGGCTGGCCTTAGAGTTATGATGATCCTCCCTTCAGTGCAGAAACAAATTGTTGGTGCTTATATGGCCTCGGACTAGATCACAGTCTGGAGATAATTGTGCCATAGCTCAAGGTGGCATTCTGTGCTGCTTAGTTGCCGGGGCTATGGCTCAGATATTAAATGATTCCCAAAGACCCGTGTGTACTAGGAAGTTAGACCTTTCATCAGCTGGACCACTAGGAATGAACAATATAAACAGGTCCATTGAGTATAAATGTGTGTTGAAGTGTTCAGAGACTCTGTCTGTGTGTGTGTGTGTGTGTGTGTGTGTGTGTGTGTGTGTGTGCCATTTCCACTTCTGTGAAACTGTGTCTGAGGTAGCATTCACCTGTATGTGTATATGTGTAATTTACACACTCTACCTGAATAGTAAGCATGTTACTACAAGTGTATGTCCTCACTGGGATAGAAAAACCCAAGACCATCCTCTTTCTCTAGCATGTTCAAGCTGTGTAGTAAACAGACTTTCTCTTCCATGACATGCTACCAAACTATAGAGCCAAAGCCACGGGCCAATTAGTCACAGACTGACACCTCCAGACTGTGAGCTAACATAAACCTTTCTTTTTTTTTATGGAGTTGACATGTGGGCTGTTTGCTCTAATGATAGAAAATAAAGTAACAGAAGTGAAGAGTAAACATTTTAGGGGCTATAACTGCAGAGACTCTGAGACCAGGAGTCACTGCCATCATTCAAAAATGAACCACAGACAATACTAGACCAATCAGACAGGGCTGATCCCAAGAAAACTCTCTTTGCAAAATGATTACAGATGGCAAGGATGGGATGTCAGGAATGCTAGTAATCCTGTTGGTTTCTGAGATGAGAGCCCCATGCTAGTCTTCCTTACAGACTCCACAGAAAGACATGTTGGGGGCATGCCCATCAAGAGCTTGCTCTTGTTAAAGGATGCAATTCAGGACCCAGCCTGAGCCAGTAGCTGCTGTATATCCTACAGTCTGTTGTGATCAAGTGGGCCCCAGGAAGCCTACAAAATTCACCGAGGAGTTTCTAGTATTTCCATGGCAACACCACTCTGCCGACCACCTTGAGATCCCCCAGGTGCACGTCTCACTGCTGTGAAAATGACTGAAAAGCAAGAGAGTGTTTCATTTTTATCACAGTTCAGAAGAACACAGGCTAGACATGAAGGGAGAAGGCATGGAGGGGAAGTCATATTCCATCTGCAGTCAGGAAGCAAAGATCGAAGGTGTTCAGCTGGCTTTCTCTTTCTCCCTGTTCAAGTTGAAACCCTGGTATATCCTCCTTCCACAGTTAAATCTCTCTGGAAACACCCTCACAGACAGGCCCCAGGGGCATGTCTCCTAAGTGATGCCAAATCTTCTTACTTATCAGTAAGGATTAACCCTCACACTGAGTGAAGCCAGCCCTGTGACTCTGACACCCAGGGAGGAGATGGCTACACAGAACTCACACAGCACTGGAAAAGAGTACAAGCCTAGAAAACTGGCAACACCTGTGCACGTGTCTCTGGGACAGTGCCGGAGCTACTGTGCAGGGCAGTATCCCATGACTTGCTATAACAGAATGCACTTGGCCTGTTTTCCCAAATACTATGTAATAGGAAAACAAATAGAAAGATACAAAGTCAATAAAACACTAGTCACAAAAGATAGTTATTTTCAAATTCTCCTGTATCACAAGTTTTCTAAAAGGGTTAATTTCAGGAATCACTCTATATGATACCATAGACATTTTCAAAGGCTACTTTATTGAAGATAAAAATTTGAAGCACAGATTTTTAGTGGAAACATAGATCGGCAGCTAACTCCCCTGCATGCAACATATTCTGTATTATTTTGTAGCTCCATGCATGAGCGAGGGAACAACCTTCAGGGAACACTGATGTCACTCCACTTCAGGAAGAATGGGCTTCCAGACACAGGGCAGCATAGGTGGCTGAAGACAGAAGGGCAGCATATCCCAAGAGGTCAGACCAAGGGACAAGTACTACTGCCTTCACCTCATAGAATTTGAGTCTCAGATTCCCCCATCCAGTAAAGGGTAATCATCATTTATTGTCAGCAATTGAGAAAAAGCCTAGAGAGCATGGTGTTGATTCATGAGACACAGAAGGTGGTATCCAGTCCTGGCCTCCTCCATCACCACCTGGAGTGGGTCACCACCTGGTGCCTCGAGCTCTTACAAGACTGTTAGGGAGGTGGATCTGGTCACCACAGCTTTTACAAAGAAGCAGCTTAGGGGAGGCCTCCTGGTGGAGTGAGGACCCCATGCCAGACCTCACACTCTGTCTTGCTTTTGTTATATCACCAGTGTTCTCAGACCAAGGAGACCTGTGCAGAGCTTGAAGCTCCTGCAGGGAAACACAGGGCTTATCTGTGCTCCAGCTCTTAGTACGTGGCTTGCTCTGTATGGCATGTGGGTGGTTGATCTCAGCAATGAATGGATGACTTTCCAGTAAGACAGATGCTACTATGAATTTCACACTAGGAGGAGCTGTCAGGATGACCACTGGTAAATATTACTCATGTGAATAGCAGGATGCATATCCTCTGAACTGTCTTTGTCATCAGTGTCTGTAGCTAGGGGTCAAAGGTCAAAGGAGCCACACTTCTTACTCCCAGCCTTCTCTGCAATACCCTTCCCCTGCAGCCTCCTGGAAGCATCATCTCTTTCTAATCTTGGCCTTGAGCACTTAACACAGTGCACATCCTGAGATCCACACATGATGATCCACTGATTGCAGGTTCCCTGTTTCTTCAGCTTCTTAACTCATTGCTTCTTGTAGCAGTACAGGAAGAGAAAGAAGTTTGCCTATAACAAAATTAGATAGATGCTTCTCTTCTTCTACAATAAAACATCTTTAGATAAATTATTCCATGTCTCTCCTACACACAAATGTATGCTATACATTCATTTGGTGTCTTCAAGCCAGTACTGCATACCAGATACTAGATGGGAAAATGGAACTATAATTCTGCTGGAGAGCTATTGGTGTTGAACTGTTGAATTTGGGGCTGGGGGTATCCTTTAATGTATATATTCAAAAGCTAAACACACCATAGAAAGAAATGTGGAGCAGCTGAAGTGGCAGTTGCCATGTGGTACCAAAGCAGGAGAAATGCGCATCTGTGGAAGCTTCTTGGAAGACTCTTCTGGCCAATTACTTAGATTCCCCATCATCTAGGCAAGTGCTGGGGAATCAGGGATGTGGGAGCTACGCTGAGAGATAGGGATGAGAGGGAGTCCGCTGGACAGAATCCAGCAGGAGCCACAGAAGGTCTCAGCGAGGGCAGAGGTATAAGATAAAGATGGAGGTGTGAGCTCGGGGGACCTAGGATGAAGGAACGTTCTCATCCGTTTTGTGTGGGAAGGTACCATGTCACAGGGCTGGTATCATTCCACACAGCAGTGCCTGATTCATGTAGCTCCATGGCTGCACACAGCCCAGGCCCTCTCATTACTATTCATGAAGAACCAAGACTCACTGGCTTTACCATAAAAGACTGAGGCAGAGCCACACTGATTTATATCCGTGCTGTGTGCTCAGCTTTTCCAATCAGAGTGCCTTCACTTCACAGCTGTGTCAAAAATGAAGTGGTGCTCCGTGAGGCACTGCAGGAGGATTTCAAGGACGTTTTGTCAAAGAAAAATGCAAGATGCAGAAGAGAAGTAAGGCTCTGGCTGCACACATGTGTACATTTGCTTATATTTGCATAAAGCATCTAGGGATGACAAGACGCCAGTAGAAATGTTTGTGTGTGCTTCTGCAGATAATTCAGAAGCCAGCGAGAAATTTCTCATTATTTTTCTTCATTCATTCATCACTTGCTTTTTTACGTCTGAAACATGCAAATGCCTTTCTTAGTCAAAACAAACTTTATAAGTAACCCGGAAGTATTTTCAAGTAAGTCCCTAATGTGCCCCTTAGGCACTCTGAGTTGAGAGACATAAGCAGTTCAACTTTACCTGTAGAGACCAGAAGCTCCTGAATGAGGCGTTTGGACTTGAACTCTGGCCATGAAAAGCAAGGTCACAGTTGTTCCCTGGACATCAGGCCACAGGGATGTTTTCAGAATCCCATTTGACACTGATTGTTGATGCACAGACTCTAGTTGATTTGAATGGTTAAAATCTGAGTTAGGAAATAAGGAAAACAAATCAAGGTATGGTGGTGATAGCCACAAGGGATAAGAAAGATGGAGAAGTCTGGGAAGGGAGGGAGGAGAGAGGGAGAAAAAAGGAAGGATAGGAGGAAAAGAAAGGGAAGGTGAAAGAGTGGAGGGAGAGAGGAGTGAAGGAAAAGGAAGGGGAAGGAGAGAAGAAAGAAGGAAGGAAGAAGGACGGGTTACAGGGCAGGAGGGAGGGAGGGAGAGAGGGAGGGAGGGAGGGAGGGAGGGAGGGAGGGAGGGAGGGAGGGAGGGAGGGAGGGAGGGAGGGAGGGAGGGAGGGAGGGAGGGAGGAGAGAATAAATAAAAGGACAGAAGATGTCATCTTGGCTAACAACACATTTGTGTGCCTGCCTTCCCTGTAGCTCTCACATCTCACAAACATTCCGACCCCTAAAATTCTAAATTACAACTTAAATTACAAAATCATCATTAGGAGATTACATATTACACTATTCATTTACTTGATAATAGAGTGATAATCTTAAGGGCAGAGTCTCAACTTATTTAAGTAAAGTGGTTTTAAATATAACGCTCGAGAAATAGTTGTGGAATGGAAGAGTAGCAAAAGTAATGGCAAAAATTCCTGAGAACACTAAAGGGGCCAGTAGCTTGTATATTAGTTATAATTTACTTATTAAATTAGCTATGGATGGACAAGTGGGGAGCTATAAATATCGACCATCAAATATATATATGTATATATATATATATATACACACACACACAATTTTTCTGTTTAAAGTAATCCATATATTATGTAGGAAAATACAGGGTTTTTTTCCCCTTAAAGGACAAATATTGAAGTATTTACATTTAAGTTGTTATGATTTGGGCAGCCTGTTTTCAAAAGGCTCAAAACGTAGTTTGTGAGTGTATAAATGGACTTCATGTATGCAAGCATATGTGTGTGCATATATGATATGTGTTGTATGTTTGTGGGGCATGTGATGTTTTCGTGCATGATTGCTGTCCATGCATAGTGGAAGCATGCATGTATAGGTGTGCACATCTTCTGTCATGTATATGTGATTGTGTGTATGCATGTGGTATGAAGTGAATCTGTAGCATGAACTTATGAGCATCTATAAGAGGGCACATCTCTGCTTTTGTATGTACATGTATATATGTTGTATGATTCATATACTCCACTCTAACAGTATCATAATATAGACCATAAGATCACTAGTTAATCTTAATATTAATTTTTCTTTTTAAATGTGTTTCTTAAACATTCAAGTAAATATTTTGTTATTATGTCAAGCTGAGTCTTCCTGTGGATAGAGTCTTGTGAACTCTGCTCCTAATTTCCCTGGAGAGATGCCTACCTTTCCCCCAGAGGCTCCTTGTGGAAACACCAACAAGCCACCTCCCCTCATTAGCAGAGGACGAGGAAAGCATCTTGCAGGATGGATAGACATCCGTGGTCATGGCATCTGGCACTCATGATCAGCCACAGATGAGTTGTCAGAACAAGCTTTTCCTCAGCTACACTGCTGAGTTTACACACTGGTGTCTGGTAAATGGGGAAAAATGTTACTCAATGTGATCCTGGTATGAGGACTTGTGGACAAGGATGTGCCTACCCACAAGCAAGGCTCATAAACGGCTCTGCTTTAAAGTGGTGGATAACTAACTCTTCTGGATGGGACGCCAATGGGGATGTAGGATGGTACAAGTCATAGTGGGGGCTGGGGTGATGGTGTAGAATGTTGGGGCCATGGGAGGATAGTGTAGGTTTCTTGGGGGTGGGCACAGAGATGGTACAGGATGCCCAACTTTAGCCCTCTCTTCCTCAGATGTCAGATCCCAGGCCATACAGGGGATGTATGTAAATGTCTGTGTGCTCAGAAAGAGGGTAGGAAGAGCAGGCTGTTCACAGAGCTGTGGCTCTGCTGTTTGTCCCATGGACGATTGACAAGGGCATGACCACGCAAGTTTATCTGTGATATGAGTGTTCTCGCCCTGCTTCCCTTTTGCTGATTCAACACTCTTGCTCCAAACAAATAACATTAAGATAACCTGGTGGCCTAAAGATCTGACACCAGGCAGGGCCTCAGAGATTGCTGACCAAGCTTTGGCTCCAAATGTCACCTTCTGTTCTTGAGCCATAGACTGTGTGTTTGGAGCTTTGCCCGTGTGCCTGTGTCCTGAGGGAGTGAAAGAGCTGAGTGGGCTGCTGACCCTAGACTTGCCCTTTCCAAGAGGTTCTGTAACTACAGACACAAGGACCACCAATGGTGTTTTTTTGTTTTGTTTTTGTTTTTGTTTTTTGTCTGTAGTAGAGTTGTCTTCCCAATTCAACGCCCATGGTATCACAGTTGTCAAGATGAGGGCCTGGGTATGAGTATTAAAAATCAATGACCCAGAGATTCTGATGTTTAGGGATGAAGACAGCTACCCAGAAATCTACCCATCTGAGGATCCTGTGTGCTGCCTCCATTCCATCTGGTTTCCAAGGACTCATCAAGCCAGCCCTATGGCCACAATTTTGTTCAGCTCCATCACTTGAGACTACAAATATGGCTCATCCTCTCCTTCCATTTTCCTTCCTTAAACGTGTTTATGTCTGTATAGAAAACCCCTACACAAACCTTCTAGTCCTTTGGTGGTTTTGTTTTGTTTTTAACTCTGTACTGTTGTATCATGGAAAGGCCCATGTACATCTGTGGTGGAATACCCTGGTGGCCAGCCCTTTTCTGTCAGCCATTTTCTCTTCTCCCCAAATGCAGCTTACCTTGAAACATCCAAGTTGTTGTGTAACTTAACTAGAAACAATTCAGGACATTTCTTTACATCATTCTGTTCCACTTTTCAACCCTGACACTCTCCATAAATCTGGCTAAAAATCAAGGAACAGCCATGCTGCAGCCTAAGTGGAAATATATCTGGAAATTTCCTCTTCTGAATAATTTAGTCCATTCCTCTGGAATTCAGCCTCACTCAAATTGTCAGGACATGGACAGAAAGGAGACAAATCCTTAGCTAGAATATTTTCCCAGCAGCCTCTTCGCTCCCATCTGAAACCCGAGCAATGTGCTTACTGCATGCATTTGTATTCTGATCCATACTCCCACTGGAATGGCCCAGTAAGCCTGATTACAGCATTCTAGGGCTCCTGTGGTCTATGGTTCCTCCCACAGACTAGTCCAAAGCCCTAGCAATCACATAGACAGGTTTATCACAGCAACACGACCGCTTACTCAGTATAATTTTTTATTATTATTTTTCTCACTGCTGTGACCAAACCTGACAGAAACATCTAAAGGAAGGAAAGTCTTATTTTAACTCAGGCTTTCAGATCCTTCAGTCTAGCTTGATGAGGAAGGCATGATGACCAAGTCAGCTCCATCAGTGGTAGGGGTAGCAAGACACACCAGCTCAACACATGTTAGTGTATCTGGAAGCAGAGAGCTCAGGACCAAATCATTCTGCTAGCTAGGCCACCATCCCTAGGTTCCAAAAACCTCCCCACATAGCAGCAAGACATGAAAAGGCACTGGTTAAATGCATGAGCCTGTGGAGGACATTTCCCTCTGCTCCGCGATCATCTTTCCATTGGCCACAGCTTCCATGAGAAGGACCTCTGGCTTCTCCACAGTCCTGGCCTACACTGGTGAATCCCAAGAGTAATTTGTAGATGGTGGCAGCAACTTGCCAATTGCTTATACGTGAAGTTAGTGATTTAGTTTCTGTGACACTTATGGGTACAGCCATAGCCCAGCTATGTGTGGTCAGTACAGTTGGTCACTGAGAGTCAGGAGCACACACCTTATTACTGCATGTGAGATGTAAAGCTACTGGAACTCACTAAGGTGGAAAAGCCAGCGCTGTCAGCTGGACACGTTCTTTACAGTCGTGTGCTACACCATCAGCCCTTACTATCTCCCTAGCTTCTCTGCAGATCAAGGCAGAGAGAGTGGATTATGGCTTAGGCAACTGTTTGCACTGCTCTGAGCATGGCCTGCATTCCTAAGGATCCTGGTTTGTGACGAGGGAGGTTCATCTTTTCTTGATTTGTGTAGCTTGCTCATTGCCAGCATACATAGGGACCAGGACTCCTCTAGATGGCACTGAGCTGGACATTCCAGCCCCAGCTCACCTTCATGCATACCTGACATGGCAACAGTCAGATAAAAAAAAATGGAGACATGGTATTTAATGCTGTCTTTGTCTCAGCAGTCCTGAGAGTATGCTACACAGTAGTATGCCCTAGAGTAGTATGCCCCAGAGGACAGGACATCCTCTAAATAGGGGTTCAGATGGTGTTATACCCAGGTGTCCTTCAGCAATGAACACAGGCCCTTCCAGAGTGCAGAGACGCAGATCCACCTGCCCTTCTCACCTGCTAATGAAGGACATGATGTTACCAATTACGATTCACCCAGTTCTGCACGTCAGTAGTGATGCCTATGTGCTTAGCTTCAGTCAAAGAAGTGTATAAGTCTCCATGTGCTTGTGAATGTTTGCGTGCCTGTGTGTGCATATATGCATGCATGTGCACATATACACACATGAGGACCTGTGTGCAAGCGGTGGGCTGAGAGCAGAGCCACGCTGAATAGACAGTGGGAGGCTAATATGAATTCCACTGAGAACAGTAAGCAGCCCTAGCTCCAGCCTTCTGCTTTCGGACATGAGGAACGGAGAAGGAAGGCGTTATGCGGTTGTGCACATTTCCAATAGACCCCGGCAGGCCTTGTCAGGCACAGACTGGGGATGACAGCCTGGAACATGCAAATTACTGTCGAGGTGACTTTGTGCCAAACACGCTGTTTCACGGCTCCCCGTGAATCTGCCAAACCTTTTCTTGCAGACAGGAAACAATGGCAAGGAATCAGAAGGTTCTTTCTCTTTCAATATGCATGGCAAGGGTATACTGTAGGGTTTATCTCCATGATCATACTCAGAAGCTCCTTCCTTGCTGTGGGCAGTGTGATCTGGGTGGATTGTGTATGGTGCTTATGACTGTACGGTGGGAGGAAGGGTAAGAGAAAGCTAAGCTCTGTCTCCTGTAGGAGGAGAGCTGGATCTTAGGAAATGGGCTGGAGTGGACAGAGTCCAGGGTGATAGAAATTGGCTGTAGAGTCTTTATAGACCGCTTCTCCGGTCTGTGATGCTGGGCCTCTGGAGAGAGACCTGCTGGGGACCTACTATCTGTAGGCGTTTAGGGAGACAAACCAACCCTATTCGTTAGAAAGGCACTTGCTGCTGGTTGTGAAACCCACAGACTAGCTGCTGTGATAACAATGTCAGCAGGAAAACATATTTCTATGGCAACCGATAGGTTTTTCTTTTAAATTAAATGAGATAAAAAGCAAAGTGTCCGTGCCTCGTACTGAAGCAGGTAGCAGTGTCAGGAGGGAAACGGCAGCGTTTGGCCCCACGAAGTATTCATAAGGCGTGCACTTCTCCACTTTTATCCTGGTGTCCTTTCTCGTGTGCTCATACATCATCCAGACTGCTTGTGGGCCACTGATGTCAATGGCAGAAACACGGAGATAAGATAAACCGCCACTCTCCATCAACAGTGAAGTGAAGCAGCAACTCCCACCGCAACGCCCACCTAGAGCTGAGGCTCCTCCCTCCTGCTACCCCCTCCCCAAATGGTCAGGAAAACTTTAAACAGTAGGGGTGATGTTACAAAACGATTGCGTGGCCAGAGTCTAGTCCATAGACATTTGATTATATAAGGGTGGCAGGCTGCTGCCTATGAGACTGGGGAAGCCTCCTTGTGAACTGAGCCTGACGAAGGGACCCACCTTTCCCCCTCTGAAATGGCTTACATCTGCATCTTCCCATGCCAGGACATGCTAGTAAAAGCTGAGAACTATCCTGGCTTTGTTGGGTGGAGGTACACTGACCTGCTTGTGTTGTGTGCTGTGGACGGGCCTCAGATTCTGAAGAGCGAAGCAGTGGCACAGTTATGTAAATTGCCTGTCACATTCTAGTCTCCCCACAGAATATGTATTTTGCCAAGCTAATTGTAAATTGATCAAAATGTTATTGTGCCCAAATGAGCTTGAATGAAATCTTGGGATTTCTCTCAAATTGTTGAAAACAAAAGAAAAACAAAGCAAAAACCAAAAAAAAAAAAAACCCAAAACTCTGTGTGTATGTGTGTGTACATATGTGTGTGTGTGTCTATGTATGTCTGTGTCTGTCTATCTTTGTGTATGTGTCTAGGTGTCTCAGTGTGTATGTGTGTGTGTTGTGTGTCTATCTATTTCTGTCTGTGTTTATGAGTGTGTCTGTTTGTGTCTCTCTTTGTGTGTCTGTGTCTGTCATTGTATATGTGCCTATCTGTCTTTGTGTCTCTGTATGAGTGTGTGTCTGTCTTTGTATGTCTGTGTGTATGCATGTGTCTGTGTCTGTCTATCTTTGTATGTCCCTGTGTGTGTCTGTGTGTCTGTTTTTGTATATGTGTCTTTCTGTCTTTATGTGTATGTGTGTGTGTGTGTATCTGCCTTTGTATCTGTGTGTATGTGTATGTGTCTGTGTCTCTGTATGTCTGTGTATATGTAGATGTGAATCCGTGTCTGTGGGTTACATGTATGTTCATGTTTGGGTAGAAGTCAGAGGAAATCTTTAGTCTTCCTTTTGTTTGAGACAGGTTTCTCGTTGGTCTGGAAGTTTGCCAAGTAGGCCATGTTAGCTAGCCTGTGAAATTCTAAGAATCAGCCTGTCTGTCACTTCTTGCCATGCCTGGGGTCACAGATATGAGTCATTGTGCCTATGTTTTCACGTGGGTTTTGGGGATGTGAACTCAGGTCCTTACCAGCTGATCCATCTCAGTCCACAAAACAGTTTTTTTTAATTTTTTATTTTATTTTATTTTATTTATATTTATTTGATAAAAACCTTGACTAAGTCCAATACCTTTTCTTTTTTTTCTTTTCCTTTTTCTTTCTGAATGTCTCCTGAGACCCTCCCAGGACCTGGCTTCCTCAGCTGGGTTTTCTCCCATGGTGCTCCAGTCCAGGATCTTTACCTTCTGCATTCCTCAATCCTTCTCTAGTCTGGGGTACTGCTGCCTGTACGGCCCTAATATCTGGGTGGGAAAGACTCCATCTTCTCTCTCAGGTAACCCAAGGAGAGACTTGAAAGCAGCAGCTTGTGTCCCATTTGTGATAAATGAAAAGGCTTTGATGGCTCTCATGAATGGAACACAATGAACATCTAATCTATATTTGGCTTTTAAATTTGATGTTTATTTTCTACACTTGCATGAGGAAGAAAGAGCTCTCCTTTTTATTAATTAAATTTGTTCCTTAGTCATTTCAAACATGTACACAATACATTCAATCACTCTCGCCTCCCACCTTCCCTTATTGTGTTCTCTGAAGATATGGCTGACGTCTTACTGACTCCTGCATACCTCTCTGCTGGCTTTGCAGGATAGGTTACCCTGTCACACCATCCATCTCCTGAGGGAGGGGACAAGCTCTCAGCAGAAACTTCCAGATGGAGCTGAGAATGTGGGTGGCCCCTAAAATACAAACCCATTCCAGAAAGCCTGTCCCTGGGTCCTTGAGCCAAAACACAGTCATGTCCTCTGAGGACATCCTGGCTCAGCTATCCCAAGTTTGACTTCTTACATTAAATGGTTTTGTTGTGCACTTTAGAAATTGACTTTGTTATAAAAAAGGATCTCATTTGAAGTGATAATAGTTTATTTATCTTGTTACTTGTCTGCCTACCTGCCTGTCCATCCTGGACCAGAGGCTGCTGGGTAATAAGGCTCTCCTGCTTTGACCACTGGGAAGGCTCCTGTCTACCTATGAGCAAAATGAGGGTCACAGGTAAAAACACCTAACTGGGCTGCACAGACAGGGCTTTGAGCCACCCAATACCTGAAAACAGCACTCGTGGGATTGAAAATTACTGCTCTCAGCTCAGTGGGGAAACATAACGGAGATAAATTGATGCAAATGGCTCTCCACCATTCTAGGATGCTCCCTGGCTGGCTCTGCACATGACAGGTATGAAGCTATCAACAGAGGATTACACTCTGCCCAGCACATCCTATTTAATGTTCAATAGAGTTCAGAAATCTAATAGCACAGAGGAAAATTTGATGCTTTAGAATTCCCAGACCTACTTCAAGCCCTGATTCCTAGACATACCAGTTTGGATCATTTTGACTTCATGCCTAACTCAGGGGCTGTCCTGGGGTTAAATGAGGCCCATAACCTGCAGTCCCACAATAGTAGCTAACACAGGAGAACCCTCCAGAAAGGGGAAGCACTTAGAGACTGCCATTTTTATGTCTTACCCAGCCCACAGTTTAAACACAACTTCTGAAAAGATCTCTGTTCCACACTAAGAATTTTGAAGACAGGAGGTTCTCCCATGGCCACTGAGCCAAGCACATCATGTAGGGACTTCTGTTGTCCTGTGTATCCTGAACTCTCTCCAGTGGGATGCTGTCTTTCTCTGACATTTGAGATGTTCAGTGCCCGTGGCCTTTGCAGCCTGCACACTGAGGAGCAAAGCTATCTTTGTCTACATTTAGGCTGGGCTAGTTCTTCAGGTCAACAATCAATGCCTCATTGACTTTGGGTGCCAACAAGGTCCATTTTTAACAGCTTCGACCGTACTGAGTTAATAAATCTTAGTTTAAGTTTTATTTAGGCAAAGCAGCTTATCCAACAGAGGGATTTTGTACCTTGGGGCTAAAGAACAAAGAAGTTGAAAGGGCTTCTTTTGATTCCAGTGGTCCTCCCAGGGCAAACCCTGATCAGGGATAGGATTACAGCCTGACAGAAAATGCTCCTGAGTGTTCACTGGAGGCTCGGCACTGGAAGCTACCTGCAATTGGTAGCAGGTGGAATGGTGCTAATCCCTCTTTCCCACTAGGCTCTGACCTTGGCTCTCACTAGCTCTGCACCTGCAGCCTACCTTCCCAAGCCCCAGTTTTTCGGCTTTTTAAATGCTCTGCATCTCTGTGTTCTCCCTTGCCATCTTCTCTCTTATGGATCTTTCTGTGATCATTCATCCTTAAGCCTGAACCCAGAAAAAATGGGTTGAAGGCCACTCCAGGTTTCAGCTCCTTTTCACCCAAGTCCAGCAAAGGGCAGCCTTCTTCCTTGCTCCGTAACTAGCCCCAGCTACCTACTTTACTCACTTTCCAATGCAACACAGAGGCGCTGTGCTCAGGAGCTATCTTCTATGTTCCAACCCAATGGCAGCTTTCCATTGGTCTAGATCTGTGGGTCACAACACTTTTGAGGGTAAAATGGCCTTTCCGCAGGGGTCACCTAAGGCCATCGAAAACATGGATATTTACAATTCATAACAGTAGCAAAATTACAGTTATGAAGTAGCAATAAGAATAGTTTTATGTTTGGGGCTGCCACAACAAGACCTGTATTAAAGGATCACAACGTTAGGAAGGTTGAGATGCCCTGGTCTGGATCCACTCCATTGCAGCTGGCATTGCTGACCCCCTTTTAAAGAGCCTATGTGTTTCCTCCTTGGCGTTTCTGCCCTTTAACAATCCCTCCTTCTTACCTGCATGGTGGTCCTTAGCTCGGTCCACTTATCGCCCTTCGCTATTTCTTTCTGAAGCAGTGTGTCTTGGAGTTGTTTACTACCCAAAAGGCTGCTGTTTTGTTTTCTCCCTCTTTCCTACTTTACAGAGATCTTTTAGGGTCTACTATTCACAGAAGCCACATTCCCTCTCATTGTTTCACGGCTCTGAAGAGAACTCTCACTTTTTCAACTCTGGTGCTCTAGGTTCCGTGTTTAGTTAATGGTATAAAAGGCAGACAGGTTAGAAATCCTTCCTTACAGGATCTTCTAAGGGTGGTTTCTACCAGCTCTCTGTCCGAGTAACAGGTGCTTCCTTCTGGTTACTTCATGAATGTTCTTAACATACATGCTCACCCCTAAACCTTGACCACCCTGCCTTGCATTTTCCGAAGTCTTGGATTTCCTCTGCTACCCTCCTGCTTTCCCATTCCCTCCTGCATCACTCTCCCATCCCTCCCCCACAATCTCCCCACTCCCTTCATCTACCTTCCCTCCTTCACACCAGAAACCCAGCTATATGACTGGACCCTTTGAAGATTCAGGAGACTAAAAGACAAAGTGGCAAGAAGATGATGTGGGCATCCAGGGTGTGAGGAGATGTCTTCATTCTGTTAGATTCGTGTTCAAAATGTATCAGCAGCATCGTGGTCTATGGTATACTTTCTAAGATGATTTTTAGTTTTATCAAAAATGATGGATGGGAGGCTAAGAGAGCGTCCAAGACATGCTTTATACAAGGTCAGTATTGGCTTCCAAGTTCCCTAATTTTCTGTAGTAGATAGAAAGCTAAAATATAAATTCATTTTTCTTACTGACTTTAGCAATGGCTGCATTTGCCAACAATGAGGCATGTTCTCAGCACATATGAAGATGGTGGCAGTGCTGGGACAATGACCAGAGTTCTGGAAGACCCAGCCTGTCCTACCAACTGGTCCTCCAGGCTGCCTCCCAAGGCAGCCATGTGCTGGAACCTTTCTCCCCTTCTGTCCTCGCAGGTCTTCCTGTCCGATGACCTATACTGCTGCTGACAAGGAAGAGCATGAGATGGCAAGTCAGACAGGAGAGTGAGGTGCAAGGAGAGATCCATTCTTGTCAGATCTTGGGATGGGACTCTGAACCCTTAGAACTTGTTGATTGACATGCAGGTCTTGAGCAGTAGGAAAAAAGGAAAGGGAAATGGAAAGTAAAAAAAGGATGGAAAAACATCGTGGCTAACAGCATGTTAGCAATTAAGTATGCTTGCCTTCCTTGTAGTTCTCACATCTCACAAACACTCTGATCCCTAAAACTCCCTAGCTTGCAACTTGACTTACAAAATCTCCATTAAGAGATTATGTATTACATTATTCGCTTTCTTGATAATTGAGTGATAATCTTAAGGCCAAAGTCTCAACTTTACAAAAAAGCCCATCCTGTATGACATTGATTGTTGATGTACCAACTTGAGTTGATCTGAATAGCTAAAATCAGAGTTCCAAAGTAATAACAGATCAAAGTTGGTAGTGATAGCCACATGGGGTGTCCAGATAATTGGGGCTCAGCTCATAATTCTATTAAGAATGGCCAGATAGTTGTAGTCTAATAGCACATATTTGTCCAGGGTCCTGTGTTTGGCCTTCCCAGTCCACTGTGGAGACTTAAGGACAAGCAATACTAGCAGAGAGGACATCCTATGTCTCTTTTCCATCAGTAGACTGAGAGGAAGCTAATGAAGTGGTGAACAGAGCTACTTCTATAGGAGGTAGACTCAGAGTTGAAATGAGTCTTATCCACGCAGGCTAATGGAATGTAGGCAGCTCATTCTTTCTTCTCTGAGGCTCTCGGAGCCTGAACAAACTCTCACTGGACCCAGTAGCAGTGTCTCCTCAGCCATTCAGACCTTAATAAGAAGACAGTAAGCATCCAGGGACATCATGGTAATGATGAGGGGACATAGTGAAGTTGTTCAAGGTACCACAGGCAAAGGTCACCTTCTTGAAACTTGCACACTACAGTTCCTTATTAAAGGGTTTCAGGTGGTGTCGTAGTTTGCTTTCTATTGCTCTGATAAAGACCACAACCAGAAGCAACTCAGGGGAAAATGGGTTTATTTGGTTTACAGGTCGTAGACCATTATGAAGGAAAGTGTGGGCAGGACTCAGAAGGCAGAAACTAAAGCAGAGACTGTGGAAGAGTGCTGCTTACAGGCTTGCTCCTCATGGCTTGTGTAGCCTGTTTTTCTTATATAACTCAGGACTACCAGTCTAGAGATATCACCACCCACTGTATAGTATACCAGGCCCTTTTCCTTCAATCATTAATTAAAAAGTGCTCCACGAACGAACTTGTCTACAGAACAATTTTATGGGGGCATTTTC